>NC_081255.1:18101171-18136171 GCF_030490865.1 Poecile atricapillus | reverse complement strand
GATGCACTTGGCTTGCGCTCCCACCACCAAACTCTATCTTCTCTTCATTATTCTCACTTTATATATATATGTCTTAAAACAGCCTGTAATAAAGCTTGTCAAGACTCTGGCACCAGAAAGATTTTAGATCTTTCAACCTAGGAATTTTGGGGGGTTTTAATTAATTTATTTCTGACCCACCTGTGGATATCCCACTCCTCTCCTGATATCTATTAAATATTTAGACACTTTTAAGATAAGCCCTTTTGCCAGTGAGGAAGCTGGCAGAGTTCAAACAGCAGTGGTCTGTAAAAATCTGTAAAAGATTATTCATAAGATATCTGAGCTTTAATGACTTTAAAATCAATATTTTTTGATATCATAAATATGTGGGGAATTTTTTGGTTTGTTTTTTTTCCCATTAAAAAAATTATTTGCCTAAAGACTAATAGACTGAACTTGTAGGTTATGTAAGTATCTAACATTTTAAAGATTATCATTTCACATCTAGATAGCTAAATCAGGGAGGGGGAGAAATCAGTGAGATATTAAACACGATTTACCAAGTGTGTTCAGTATGGAAGACTACACAAACTGCATAGAAACAAAAACCTTTCTGAAACACTTGTAATCAACTACTTGCTTCTGCCCCTCCTGGCGATGAGAGTATTACATACAAACACCATTTTGCACCACCAGGCACAAAAGAAAGTTCAGTCCTACAAAAACTCCTCCCCTGGAGCAGCTGGGTTCACCCACATTACACTTAAGTGAAAGGAGTCAGATATGGTTTAGGAGCCTCTCTGTGCTGGTGACAATGTGCCCTGTCACCCACCTCTGAGGAGGCAATTCACATTTTCTGCAGGGGCTCTGGGATGGAGGCTGGTGCCCCTCATTTGTCACTACTGAAGTTTCGTTGCCTGATTTCTTGTCTTATAAAATAGATTCAGTTTCTGCTTACTTGTGAAGAGTTAATTTCTGTCTAGTGCAACATGTGAATATGTTACTAAAAATGTTTTAACTTTTTATAACAAAGTCACTTGTGATCACATTGTGAACTGCAATGATTTCCTTTTTTTATTAAATTCCCATTACCATTTAACTGATAATACAGTTAACATTATTTCTTAAGCAAAATATTTACTGGGGGAAGGCAGATACTAAATACATGTTTTATTTAATATTGTTTCAGGTGACAGTCTACTTATAATCTGAGCCTCACTTTTTTCGTTAGAAAAACTACAGAGAGTATAAAACACAGCATAATAATCTAATCTTCTGAATTGATGTTTCTTTTTTTTAGGCTTACAATAGCATGGATCATCTGAAACATTGCCTGCATAAATGTATCATTTGTCACAAGCTAAAAACTGTCATCATTAAGTTGATTAATCAAATGCTGTTCTAAAAGATGGATTGAAACACAAAACACTCAGTCTAGTGCCATATAATGAAGAGATTAATTTGAGGCACAAGACAACCAATTTAGTATAATTCTATGCTCATGCTTTATTTAGAAAGCCATCAATTAGTATATTTTTTCCTTGATGTACTATTTTGTCATTCTAAGCAGTGTGAAGGCGATTTGCTCCAAAGTCAATTTGCTTTCTGTAAACAAGAAAGGGTTAGTTAAGCATCTTCATGCTCTGCAATTCTACAAACTGCCATGCTAACATGGAGGGCACAAAGAAAATTAATCATGGAGTAAAATGCACAACGGAGTTACTCCTCTTAGGTTAGCACTAATTTCCTTTCGATAATGTAATTATAGTTCTGGTAGCAGGAGTGACAGTAAGGAAAGTCTCAAAAGCATTTCGTTCCTTCATTATCTTGGATCTCTCTTCAGGATTAATGCAGTTCATATGCAGACACAAGTCTCTGCCCCAAACAATGTTGCAAAGACACTTAGCTTTTTTTATTTACAAAAGTGAAAAAAGATTAAATGGCATGTTAAGGTATCGTTTCCTGACCCTTAGTAAAAATCAGAGTTGTGATGGATTAAAAGTATACACAGCACCGCTGCCTTCCCTTCACAAACACTTGATATCTCAAGTGCTAACAGTCAGCATCCAGCAAAATACAATTTCATCATCAAGTCATCCAACAGAGCTGGCACAGTGCAATGAGTTGATCGGTCACTCCAGAGAGCAAGGCTATCACTCACGGGCCTCGGTGCGCGCCAGGCCACGCCAGGCCGTGCCCCAGCTGCCCATGGCCGGTGCAGGGCTGTGGGCCCCGGCACGGCCAGGGACCTGCCCACACAGTGCCGGGGACAGCGGGGCTCTGGGCTGCAGGGCCCCGGCACGGCCAGGGACCTGCCCACACAGTGCCGGGGACAGCGGGGCTCTGGGCTGCAGGGCCCCGGCACGGCCAGGGACCTGCCCACACAGTGCCGGGGACAGCGGGGCTCTGGGCTGCAGGGCCCCGGCACGGCCAGGGACCTGCCCACACAGTGCCGGGGACAGCGGGGCTCTGGGCTGCAGGGCCCCCGCACACGGACCCACAGCAGCTCTGCTTCCCACACCCTGCGGCCCCACGGACTCCTCGTCACGCAGCTGTGGCGCCTCAGCCCATGATGGAGCCCGAGCGGGCCGGCATTCCCTGCCACGGGCGATGCTCACACACACGAGGACGCACGGTCTCCTCATTACGCCAAATAAGGATTTTTAAAATGTTAACTTATCAAAAATACACTAGAGAAAAAAGAAACAGCGTGGATGTTACCCCCTACTAATGAGGTACTAATGCATAATTATTATAATACACATGCTTCTCTCCACAGAGGAATATTTATAAACACTGAAACAGTTGAGTTTGCACTGCAGTCATATGTAAAAATTGCTTTTGCTCCTGCAGTTTGTGGGTTGGGTTTGGGTTTTTTTCTTCCACCACTGACATTTAATGCCTTTTGTAAGACTATATGAAATCATTTAAAATACTGGTGAAACTTGGGCCTTTAGTGCTTGCTGGCCTGAATGAGAATGTAAAAACATTACAACTAAAGGCACAATTATTATTAAAGTATTCCATTACACCAGGTTTAGTTTTCAAGAGCATGAGTTTTAGGAGGGAACAGTAGTGTAGCTACCAGAGGAAAACCTGACATTTGCTGTGACTAAAAGGAGTAAAATAAAAAAGCTACAGCAATGCTTTCCACTCACTATTGTCTCTCTGCCATGCTCAGAAGTTGCTCATGGCAGACACAAGCAAACCCTGCAGATGCTGAACCCACCAGAGGTAGCTCCCAGCAGCTAAAGCCCAATCGCCAAGAGGAGGGTGGGGGCAGGCAGTTGTCACTCTCCTCCTCAGGGCAAAGGAATCTGTGGCTGCCTGCCAGGGTATCCAAATGCCTGCTCTTGCAGTGTGGCATTGATGCCCTGCTCTCTCTGTTAGGTCAGCAGGACTGAAAGCCCTGCAAGGTGGGTGAGGATCTCCATTGCAGGTGGAGAAGCATCTCTGAAGGCCAGGTGGTGCAGGACCAACGTGGGTGTGGCTCCACAGCACACCAGAATCACCTGCAAGCCTACCTGCATCTGGGTGGAGTTTGGGCTCAACTGCATGGCTAAATAAAAATACATTTCCATGAATATTTAAATAAATCTGGCAACATTTAAATGTTGCTGAATAATCCCAATAAAGCACCCAAGTCAGAGCCAGGAGAGTAGACCTAGCTAAGCAGAAAAGGCTTAGCTAGGGTTGCATGTCAATTAAAGCTGAGTATCAATAAATCGCAGTATATTAAAGAGGAAGACAGACATCCATCCCACATGCCAGTGCAGCCATCCTCTGTACCTTAAATTTATAATGAAGTTCTCCATAATAAAATCCAAACTCATTTAACTGGGTTTAGCTTATGGACCACACTAAATAATATTAACTAGGAAAACATATCAAGGGGAGTGAAACTAGGGATACAAAAAGCTCTTGTGGAAATGTAAAATATTAAACCACTATATATTTTTCTGCTGCCTAGATGTGCTGTTCTTGAGGAAACATTCTCCATCACCTTGACAGCATGCTTCCTTCCTGTATACTGAAGTTTATTTACCTGAATTATTAATGCTGCTTTTGTTTGTAGCTATATCTTAATTTTCTTCTTTTCATTCACCTGTCATGATTGTTTTGATTCACATCCCAGAATGATGCACAAAATATTTCCTTTGGAAACACTGTAGTGTCACCAATATTTTTGCTCTGTTAACAGATTATTCTGTCTTCACAGTAAAACCAGATCATATCTCTTTTTTCATGAAAACTGTCAGTCACTGAGATTATGCTTTAAATGTATTGAGCGGATAAAAGATAGAATTTAAACTACATATCATATGTCAGCAGAGAACACCGAGTGCCCTGCAAATAGGGAAAGCACACAATTCTCTCCTTCTATATGAAAAATATGCCCACAGCGGCAAACAAGATATCCTCAAACAATTAGTAACGATCATGACAAAATTCTTTTGCATATGATGTGGAGTAATGTAGCTGCAGTACTGTATTTATTATTTGTAGAAAGAAGCAGAACTAAACCCTGTGGATTTTATTATACATTCAGTCTTATTTGTTGTTTCTTCTGCCTAGGCTAAGATTCTGGAGAACAGAAAGATGCATTTATATTTAAATTGTATTGTTTTATATATTAAGAGCTGATAAAAATGGAGGTGAAGGATTGCAGTAATTAAACAAATGTCAAATGAATGTCCACAAATTTTATAATGCCGGAAAAAAGGAAAAAAAAAAAAATAATAATGCTATAGTGAAAGAATAGAAAGTTTTAGTGATATTTCTTTTAAAATGTGTTCTAAAATTTTTCTTTGGGGTGCAGAATAGAAAGAGCATTTTACTCATCTCGGAGTTACCTGAAATTTCTTTTTCCACACCTTCTTTTTTTCAAGTATAACGTCTAACCAACTTGTATACAAAATACAAAAATATTCTCCTGAACACACAATATGGAGACACCATATGTACAAACAGCACACAATTTCAAACAGACTAGGCTCATTGGAAAAAAACTTTTTTTTTTATTTTCCTTTGATTTCTTTCAGAAGGATAAAATGAAAGGGACAGTGATACATATTTTAAGCCCTGTGAATTCACAATGGGGCTTTAGAATAAAGAGGTAAAAACCTTTGAACTAAACAAAGGTCCATCACAGTGCACTTCTTTTTCACAAGCACCTTACAAAGAAAATTATGCCAGAGAGAGGGCCCAGCTGGCTTTTGCCACTACACCTCTCGTCCACAACACCCCAGCATCCTTCCCAGCCCCTATCAATCTCCTGTATGCCATGTCATTGACTCCTCTTGGACCTGATCTCTTATCTCATAGAGCTGTTTTTTTAGTGGAATGCCCTGTGAAAGTATCCACTCATGAGCTTACATCTGAGTGTCTCTTTGTACTAAGCAAAGCCTGTAGTCTAGCAGGCTGCATTAACTTGATTAAAGTAGGACCATAGACAGTTACTTAGGCTCTTACTTTGCTCTTAGATTAAAGACAAGGAGGCCTCCTTCGCTCAAGGTTTTTTGTAAAACTGCAACTTTCAAAAGGGTCAGCAAAAGACAAATGCTCTTATAATAGAAGGAAAGAAGCTTTTATAACAAATGATTTCTAATTGCTCCTTTATTCCAAAAAAGACAGCATTTATACCAGCTGAAACATAACAATCCACCAGCATTTCTTGATGGAAAGCTTGTACATAGGGCTGCAAAGAAAGACCTAAGTTACAGTAATTTCAAAAACATTTTTTCCTTGTAAATAACACCTTATTTAATCCACTTAAACCCAGAACATAAGCACATATGACTGGCTGTGCATAATAGTTTATTTTCACTAGCAGACCATAAAGCTGCTTGTGCATTTCCTCCATTTCAGCTCAGGAAAGTGCTCTGCCATGGGTCTTGCCCCCATGTATAACATTTTATATTTCATAACAAATTTTAGTAATGAATCAGTGGGCTAGATTCTGATCTAATGCCACGGACTGGATTATTTCAATGTTACATATGCACAAGGAACATGAACAAAAAAAAAAAAAAGCTCACGTTTGCAGCAGACAACTGCTAAAAACATCCCTGGCTTTGAGGGGAAAAAAACACTTTTCATGCTTTAACTGCTAAATTGGACAACAATTCTGCAGAATGGATTTATATACTTTTCAGACACATTCTACTAATTAGCAGAGTAGCAATTTTAGATTCTTTGTGAACAGTGTGCAAGTGTGCACCTGTTACCTGGATTCATGTATGTGTCTAAATGAAGCTTCTTATTTCTAGGTGAGGCTCAAAGTTCATTCAGCCACTACCTCAGCAGTGTTCCTGCTCAGGCCACGCACGACGCTCTCTGCAGCACTCCAATTACAAGCTGGGCTTTGAGGGTGCTTTGCACTTACTATGGATGACAAAAACAGTCATGAGCCTGAGACTACTGCTACAAAGCTGGGAAACTGTTTTAAGTCCCAGTCTAGTGTATTAAAGATATATGTGGACAATTTGGACAGGAGAGAAAGAAGGGGGTTTGGGTGGTGCACAGCCTGGGATCTGCAGAGGGGGAAAGCATACTTCAGTGCCATGCTCTGCAGGAAGGGGCTGTATCTCACTGGTCTTTAGCTGAGGGTCCCAGGAGATGTGGGTTCAGTTCTCACATGGTTTTTGTTACAACACCAACAGGGAGATTTCAAAAGATGTGTGGATGGATGAAGACACAAAAATCCTAATGTGCTTTGAAGAGCCCAAGTACCTGACACTTAAAAGATGCAGATGTGTTTCAAAATGATGATGGAGGCAGAGGCAGCAGAGGGAATGCTGGATAAGGCCCCTTCTTACCTCCGTGGTATGAAGTCATCTTCACTCTCACAAGCTCAGTTGGCTCTCTGCTTGGCAGACCACCTCTGCCAGCACCCAAAAGTGCTACTGTAATTCCAGAGTCCTCCTCCACCAAGAGGACAGAATAAGCCTCTTTACAGTCACACCTCCTGCCCTGCCCCACCTGCAAAGTCCCTTGGCACCCTTGTTCTCTGCTTAGCTTGCACAGCAACCTCACTCCCTTCGCTCTGGAAACAGGGAAGGTGACTTTCGGGGACAGGAGCTATGTAGCTCCTCTGTAAAGTGCTGCAAACATTTGCTAAAATAGGAATAATTATTACTGTTAGAATATAATGTTATAAATAAAGCAATGAGATGGCTAATGGCACTTCTTTGAAAAAGAAAAAAAAAAGAAAAAGGCAAAGAGAAAACTATTTTCCCCTTGGGGAACAAAAACCCCAGAACATTGATTACTCTTAAAGGGACCCTCTCAACTTACCTTTGAGGATTCCCATTGATCTCAAATCTGTTTTCCCTCACAGGCAAAAAATATAGGATTCTCTTGACATTCTCCTTTCTTCACGAGACTGAGCTAACAGGGATACATTTATTTTAAATATGCACATAGCTATGGTGTACTATGGACTCAGTTTATGCCCCTCTGCACGTGTACAATGGCACTTTGAGAAACAGCCTTTCTTTCTATCAAGGTGAGCAAAGAGAATGATGACAACAATGTTCCCTTTGCTACTCACAGGACTTCTGCATGTAACTGAGATCCCACATATGCTCAGAGAGAAAATAAAATGGAATTGATACCAGGAAAGCAGTTCAGGTGACATCAACTCTTCTGGGATCTCTAAGGCTGAGGGTAGCGAGGTTGCCAGCTAAGGTCCAAATTGTCAATGAAACACACAGATCACAATATTGATAAATAGAGAGCCTTACTTGACAAAAAACAAAAACAACATCAAAACAAAAAATCCACGCACCAAAATAAAGCAACTAAAAGAAAAAACACAGCAGGAACAAGAATGTATGAACTTACATATTTAGTTATAGGATTCTTTAAAAACCATTGCTAGCAAAACAAGATTTCTGTCACAACCAAAAGTCCCATCTTTGATTAGTCTCTTGGTAATTCAACTCCTCCCAAATTCATCAAATAGGGGACTATATACACAGGAGTTCTGACAAAGGGGCCCCACGATGTTGGGATGACTATCCACTTACAACTTGAAGAAACAACACTGGTGACAGACTAAAGACAGGCATCTCTAAGAGCATGCAGAAAAGAGAAAGCAAGTATAAGAAGGTGCATGAGAGAAAAAGAGTATGAGTATTTACTCATATGGGTAAAGAGAAGAAAACTATACCTGGCATTATTGTGGAAAGTGTAATTGAGGTTCCTGGTGTCAGGACTGAACCTCCTTGTTTTCTCTCCTTTCCTTGTACTTCTTTCTTAGGATATCAATAGAGCCCATAGCTATACAGGAGACCTATCCTGATTCTCATGGAATCTTCTTAGATGCACATGTGCTTAAAAAGGGAGCTGTAAACTAAAAACATTTTTTGGGGCAATACCATCAGAAATCAAAAGATTAATGCTGGGCTGAGCCAGTGGAGCAATAGAGGCCTTCTCCCACAAACACAAGAGATCCATTACCTCAGAAATCACATCTAGAGAAGGATCATCCATAGTTTCCAGCTCTCTGCAGCTTTCTGGGCTTGTCCATAAAGGGAGAGTTATTGAGCATCTTCAGAAAGCAAAACGCCCAATGGTGCATTCCTATCCCATACCTATTACAGGGTAACAATCCCTGAAGTGACAAAGGACAGGAACAGACTTATTCAGGAGCATTTAAAGTGACTGCTGATCAAGCCCCTTTATCTTCTTTAATAACTGCTAACAGCCCCCACCTAACTCATCCAAGGCACCCTGGGACAACCTTGCTGTTTAACTCCTGCAGCTTCACCCTGATTTTCTGCTCCAGCAGCTGGGCTGTGAGTCACTGCATTGCCTGGCTGTACAAGGGAGTTCTGTGGTACAACCATTCCCACAAGGAGAGCTGTAAGGAGCTCCTGAACCAGTGGCAGGTTGTGAATAGGAACCCTGGGAGCTGGCCAGGGATATTAAGGACATTAAGAGGATGTCCTGAGGCCTTGATGTGAGCCTTCCTTAATGGTCCTACTCTGGACAGCATATTGGCCCTCCTGGTGAGGGATGGGGAGGTCCAGCTCCCTAAGTCTTGTTCCCAGTCTTCTTCAAAGCCTCCAGCTTTGTACCTAGGACAACTCCCATGTACACATGAACTCACTCAAATATACCAGCTATGGTCTTTCTCCAGACCCTTTAAGTACCTAGTCAAGAATGGGTTAGTGATTGCAAGAACCTCCAGCCTTCTTCCTGCCAGCCTCCCACTGAGTCACCCCACCACATACTTGAAAACAGCTACCATTATCCAAGAGCTCCAGCAACATCCTGGAGCTGGGGAAGATGCTTCTTCAGCCGAGGGGCCCATGGAGAGAATGCACACAAAGCTGGAGGACAATTTGGGCTGGAAAGTGATTACCTCACCCAATCCCACTTTACCACAGCAGGGCCAGCCCAGGTCCTGCTTCATCTTCCACAAGACTGCTCCTATCTGCTGCCATGAAATTTAGCCAAGACTAGTCATCTCATGAGGCAAAAAACTCTTTTTGTAGCTGTATAATTTACCTATTTGTTTTGGCTTTCACACCTTCCTGCCTGCATTTGCTGTGAAGGCAGCAGAACTGGTGCACAGCATTTTAGTGAATTGGTTGCCCAGGTTTTATTTTAGTCTGAAAGCAAAATGATGATATACACATATGTGTAATGTAGCACAAAGGCATGTTTACTGAAGCATGCCACCATGATGCTCCAGTTAAAAAAAAATAATAAGCAACAAATCTGTTTCATCCCCAGCCATACATTAGAAGCTGTATCTAGCTGCTGTTGAGATCATGACCAGCATAGCACTTTTGGGTAAATACAGCTTTGCATTACAGTCCTCTGATGTGTCTCCACAGCAGTGGATGGCTAGGGGTTAAAAACTGTGTGCCTGCCTGTGCGTTGTTTGCATGTGTTTGTGTGTCTGTGTGTGAGCATGCTTGCTACAGGCTTTAAATAATATTTTCTAACATTTCTTTGAAATTTCCTTAATTTACAGTCACTGAGAATGAGATTTCAAAGCAAGCATTGAGAGCTAAGCTGTCCCTCAACAGACACTCATGTAAATATGTTACTTTAAAAAGAAAAAAAAAACCCAGCCCTTTCCATCTCTACCAGTGAAATGGCTACAAATGGGCTGCCATTAACTTTTGTTACTTGAGTAGGTGCCTGTAAAGGGCCAGGTGGTGTTTATGCAGATGAATGAGCATGTTACAATGTGTTCTTCCTTTTGGATAAAACATTAGCGTATCAGATGTGACAAATCAGATGTTCATCTTCCGCACTTCTGCATTATTTTACATTGAGAATTAGATAATGTGCTGGCTTAGCTTTTTACTTTGTGGGTTTTTTTCCCCCCGTCTTCTCCTCAAGAATAATTTTATACATAAAGTTCTTCCAACACTCTGCATAATCATAGTCTCACCGTATGTCTAACCAGCAAGGTATTATGGTAATTGTGTATTTCCAGGTAGCAGGCTTTGCATCAGATGGAAGTGAACATTGTTTAACACACTGCATAATTATTGTGAAATGGAAATAATGGACCTACATGTTCAGGGGGGTTTTAATTCTGTTTCCCTACCAGAGCAGCAGATAATTCTTGTGTCTCCAGCAGCAGCAGCAGCAAGATAAATATTAGAATGTCTTACAACCAGGGTATGCAAATAATTGAATCCTCAGTTCAGTGGCTAAACTGAAAAAAAAAAAAAAAATAACCTTTCATTTTAAGCTGACAAGAAGAAAAGGTATTTGGGTTGCATAAGAAGAAGAAATAAATAGTATTTTATGCTTATGACTAGTTTAGTTGTATTTAGCAAATCTGGTGTCAAAACATGATCCTTAGATCTAAAAAATCAGAACTTTTAACTTTAAAAAAAAAAATTCCCAAGCTGCTTTATTATGTCATTTTGTCTATTTTTGTCTATCTGAAAACATTTGAAGATTTCAGTCTCAGCCATCAGGAAGCGGCATTTTTAATGAGCAGATTACGTGCCTGAGATATCTCACTTCACTCTGATTCAAATGTTCAAAATTAATTTCAAGTCTCTCTGACAACTGGACCACAACTGTCCTTCCATTTTTATGTTATTTCTTTACTCTGTCAAATCAGGGAAGTTTTCCACTTTGAGGAAGTTGAATATATTCAGCAAATGACATAGTCACAGCCCATATGCCCTGTGTATTTAGCTATTAATTTTCCTCAGAGAATTGATATCTGCATAGTTACTCTGCCCTGGTCTTAAGCCCTGCATAGACCTAATTCCTTTCTTTACCAGATGCCTAAGCCAGTCTAGGAGGAAAACTAAGGATTCACAAATCCTTGTGCTGGACAAGTGTTATAATAGTGCCCAGTGTAGCTAAATCCAGGTACATTCCAAGTGTGGGGTGAAATCCATACCATGGAAATTCAGCTGGTGGGAATAATTGCCTAATTGCACTAAAAGCAAAATTGTGAGTGCAAGGCTGTTTGTACTTGTCTACCTATGTAAGGGCTCAGCAGGCCCCATGGCTGCAGGAAGTCTTGGGTTTCCCCAGCAGTGCCTGTGGGAGATGAGCACCAGTGGGATGCCGCAGGGAGGGCTGTACAGCAGAGCCAGCCATGAAGAATTTGTAAGGGAAAGAAGGACCAGGCTCTCCTTGCACCACAGAAACCTTTTCTTGGCAGAAAGGTGACTCCCTCCAGAGGCTAAGAATGCCTCAGTTTGCTCAGGGTCTGGCTTAACCTTGGTGCAAACAAGTCATGGGACTAGAAAAATTCTACCTCTAAAGGGTGATGTACTTGTTTTTTAGTATTAAATAGATGCATTTATAGTTTGCCGAGCTTCACTTTATTTGAGTGACACCAACAGAATACACAACTGCTCCAGTTAAATGCACAGCTCATTTCTGTCTACATCTTGTAGGCAACATGTTCAAATGTATTCAAAATCAAGGCTGCAAAAGAATTTCTCATCATCAAAGACAGCAGCTTTAGTTCCCATAATTGTGTTGTTTTGTCCAAGGCTGAGAGGATAAAACAATGCTGCTGGGGACAGCAGTCACAGTACCTGTGTGGTCTCACTTCATGTGTCACACAGCCAATCCCAGTGCAACTGCTACACATGGCCCCATAAGGATAACCTAAATTTAACTTCTTGTTGCAAGGTTGCACCTTGAAAGCCACAAGCTATTAGCTGGTCCTTGGTTTGGCCACCCCAGTCTCAGGAGCTGGTATTAGGCAGCCTGTGGCTCTTACTAGCTCCAGACTGATTTACAAAGGGTTGGCTTGATCTCCCTGGTGAAATTACAGGAAAAAAACTCTAGCCATTGCTAATATGACAGCCAGTTTGGGGGGGACTTTTCACTAGGAGCTACACATTTTCAATCAAGTGAGGATGTTCCTCTAAACCTCCAGGTCTCTGATATGCCAGGTGCAGGAGGTGCACACTGAGCACCAGGATGGGGGCAAGCACAGAAGTGTCTGTGCAGTTGCAGGCTGGGGGACATGCCAACAGTGTCTCTCATGTTGCTGGGACCCTGCACAGGCCAGCACCTGGAAAGATGGCCAGCATAGACATCTCTGTTCTCTCCAAAGGGGTCCTTCACATCCTGAGGATTCTGAGGAGTCATTTCTCCTTTACTTCCAAGTGCTCTGATGGGGCAAGGCAAGTAGCCTCACCACTGGACATTTCTTCTACAGACTCATTCTGTCTGGGCTGCACATTTGCTTGCTCCCTACCTTCTTCTGGAATTAGTAAGAGAAGGCTTTGCACGTATGCTGCTTTCTGATCTAGCCCTGTCCCCAGCACCCAGCTCAAATAAACACAAGAGGAAAAGGTCATCCCATGTGTCTTACCTGGAAAAGACCCTCCCTCCAAGTATCCCAGTACTCCATGGCTAAGGTTCTTCTTGGGGAAGGAAGTGACCATATTCTGCAAGTTTCATCAGAAAAGACAATGACTTCCTCATCTCTATGAACATGTCCAGAAAATATGGGCAAGGGCAAGCATGTCCTCATCTCACACACAAAACCAAAAGTTTACATCAAATCACAGCCTCACCAACACAAATGTTATTTTCTATTTAGGGAATCTTACTGCAAAAGACTAAGTTACTTTACTCTACAAAGAGCATTACCACAATGTGGGCCAGGATATTTCTTCCTATTCCATGTGACCCTGGCAGCAGCACTCTGTTTTCAACGTACTTAAAGGAAATGCTGCTGGAGAAAATATAACTAATGAAAAACAGCCATCATTTTATCTTCCTGTACATCATTGTGTTGGTTTTTTTAAAAAAATAAAAGAAAAAGAAAAAGAGAAAGAAAAATAAATAGAAGAAATCAAACAATAAGAGTTATCAATCCACATCCCTGACTTACTCAGATTTGATTTAACACTGCAGGTCTCAGCATGTATAACTCTGATTTCTGCTAACTGGTCTCAGTCTAGTATTTTCACACCTTTTTTGTACTAAATGCTTACAACTGGTCACTCTACTAGAAACTGTCACCATGACACCTTTATTTAGAATTTTAACAACACAAAAAGCACCAGAAATGAATCTCAAAATAATAATCTTTTATTGTTTGCATTGCAATAAGTTCCTGCAAATGCATCCTATTATCTTTTTATACAATTAAACACATAATGTCTAACTGTTAAGGTATCAGCCCAGCTGGGTACAGATGCTGTCTGCTGCCAGTCTGAACAGACCTCGGCTGCCTTTTAATAATTACCTGAATAAAAGAAAAATGATGAAGTGCTGTAGTTTGCTCATCCAAACTGGTAAAAAGCTGTTTGCAAAGAATAACTACAAGGGGAGTGAGGCACTGAGCTTTGCTAATAAATAATTCTCAGAAATATCAGTTCTCAATTTACTACTTGTACACCATGGGCCAGTCAAAACTTGCCGGATGAGCCAATTTGCCACAGCTCTTGTTTTGAGTCTTTGTGAAGCTGCTGCATGAGCACAGTGGGGGCTGCTTGCATCTATCCCTTGAGTCAATCAGTGGGCCTTTGTTTCCTGCTGGTCAAAAATATCAGGTGGCTCTGAGAGTCTAATTATCAATGAAAAATTAAATTCAGTACAGGAACATAGCCAGGAGTTGCCCCCTGTGCTCTGCCCTCATTCATGGGGTGTGAGTATCAAGATATTTGTTATAATTCAAAATGCATTCAGGCCAAATTGGGAACTTCAGGGGTGGGAAAGACAGAAACCTAAATGTGAAAACAAGAGTTGAGAACCTCGCAGGCAAATCAGCAAATTTCTCCTTCTACTCCCTTAGCAAATGGGGTGTGCAGCTCTAATTATGCAAAGCTTTCTCCAAGGCACCGCCCATCAGGGATTTCTCATTGGGAATAGATTAAGCCAAGTATATACCTATATAATTCCATGACTTTCTGGCCTTGGGGAAGTTTGCACGTTGAATGCACTACCAAATCAAGGTCTAGCTCTCTCAGAACTGGAACAGGCAGAAGCAGAGACACCAGTCAGGGCAGAGAGATGAAACCCCTCAAAGGAGGAGCTTTTTGCTCAGGGACACCTGTTCAGCATTGCAAATGACAGAAGAAGCCAATGTAAATAATCTCTGTATGAGACACTATGAGTAGAAAACAAGACAAAGCCACTAGAAATAGTACACAATGGACAGGTACAGGTTTAATGTCCATCCATCTCCTATTCAACATGCAGAGACAAACCAGGCATCTCAGGTGCTTGCCATGGAGCAGGTCTGGGCTCCTGCTTACACTGGTCTTTCTACTTAAGTTGTAAGCCAACCAAGTAAACACACCTGAACTTGGCAGACTATTTCTTTACCTGGTGATTGTTTTCTAGCAGTCAACACTCATGGTTTTTCACAAGGGGTGAATCCACTTCCCAAAAGGACAATAACCAGAAGCAGAAAGGGAGGCATAACACAGATTTATGGGAACTAATAGAAGGCATTGTCTCTGCTACTTGCCTGGCCCATCGTTGTCCTTGCCTTTGAACACGTATATGAGCTGCTCCCACCTCTCCAGGTCATGGGTGATACATCATTTGGAAGGCTGTCCTCACCCATACATGGGAGAGGCTGCATACAGCCCCAGGAAGGACCCCTCCCCAGGCACTCCCACCTACACCATCACACTGAACTTGACCTTTTCCCTTCACAGATATTCTTGGTAAACCTCATGTTGTACCCAAAGAAGAAAGCACACACTATTCATGGGAGAGTAGTGCCTCTCTCTATGTACCTATGTACCCTATGTCACACATCTATTGATTCTAAGATATTTGGTCTTGCTTAGAGAAACTGATGTTTCAGGAGTATAGGATCCTGGGACAGAAAGGCTTATAAGAGCAAACAGAAGAAGAAACAGACATGATGCTGATGAGCAGCAGTACAAACATGGCTGTATCAAAGTACTGCAGCTCTTGAGGCTCTAAAACCGTATTTGCAGCAGCACAACAAGGAACTGTGCCAGAAAACTTCAGGTAACTAAAAACCTTTTCTGTCAGAATGATTTTTCCTCACAAAATGCATGGTAAAAAGACCATAATTGTTTCACATCTCAAGGAAAAAATACAGAACTGTATCACTCACTTCATACACAGATACGTTAAACTAGCTTAGCTTTCCTCTGTGCCTGGGCACAGATGTCCTTGTCACCTCTGTGCCTTTCTTTTTCTGCAAGAAATTTTTTAAGCTTTTAGTTAAAAAACACCTTAAATCTTCAAGCCTTCCTAGTTATACACCTAGAAATCACTTCCAGTTCCTCCATCCCTGATGTACAAGATGAAGTATGGCAACTGCTCAGAACTCTCTGTCCTGAGAGATTTTCTAGAAGCAACTTACCCAAAGGAGAAAGTTGGCCACGTAGACACCAAGCAGAGCAACCGCCTTCACACCAGATTTTGACTAGCAGAATAGTATGCATTCATATTAATTTTGGTTAGCCATGTAGGTTGGACACTATTTTTTTGTTATTAAGCTCTTGGAGACTGCATTATAAACACACAGCAGACTGGAGTGGTGGAAGGGTGAATAGAAGTGGCTGAATAGAAGTTCTTTTTCATTCACAGTTTAATTAAAATTCTTGGTTGCCTCTCCTCTCACTGGGAGCTCAGTGGCAAACACTAAAGGCCTTCTGCAGCACATGAAAACCCAACCCTCTAGACTTTACTTGCACACTGCTGTCACAAGGCTGTTCCACAATTAAAGGGTATTCACACAAGTAAGGGATGATGATTGTACATCAGAGGCATTGCAGCATCAGCTCCAAAGCTGGCACCTGCCCCAGCAGGATCTTCTGACAGTTCATCCCCCTGCGCCTCCTCTCTGCACTGGCTGCTCTTCTCAGGAATTGCAGCCTTGAACTTCACCAGCCAAACTTGACCAGATAAATATGGATAAAGTCATTCTTACAGCAGGCAAAACCTATCAGAAAAATGTTTTGAACAAATGCATTTTAAGATTTTCAGCCTTTCTGGCATAAAAACTGAAACACCTCAAGACAGTCTTAAATGCTGTTTAAGGTTGCAGCATACATTTTTACATCATAAATTATTGAGTGACTTAATGGACAATGCATTAGAAGGAAAACAGGCAAATTACAGAATAATTTAACTGTTGCAAAGAAACAGAGCAACTTGCAGGACGTAAAACACTCTATTTCGACACAGAATGCCTGAATCTAAAGCAATTAAGGCTGCAAAATATTGCCGGCTGACATGATGTGTATGTAAATTTGTCATTCATTGGCAAGGGTTTGTAACAATCAGAGTAATGTGCACAATAAAACAACCATGTGGTATAAAATGCTTTCTGCTAAGAGTACTTGGAAAATTGTGCTTATGTATCATTTAAGCATATCACTATTATACATACAATAGTAGTTTATTACAGAAGATCCCACATCAGTACTGGTAGCTCAAACAAAGACAGCCCTTTGAAATATTATTTACCATTGTTTGTGTGAAGGATCATGAAGGAAATATTTTTTAAATTCCTTTTAAGACCTATTACTGCTAATGTAGGATTTTCACCAGAGATTCAAATTTTAGTGAATTGGCCCCTCCATACTAGCTTTAAAAAGCTCACAAACTCCCTGTACCTTACCAGGAGATCTAGCAAAGAAAGAGATGCCTCAATAATACCAATACTTACATGCCTGGGTCCATTATTTTATGTAAAAGTGAGAGCAGTAAAAGAGGCAATGAGATCTTTTGGTGCCCCGTGAAAAGCAGTAGATTTAACTATCGGTGTTTCTGATCTGTGCAAGCTGTACAATCTGTACAAGCTGCCAGCTCCAGGGCAAGGGAAGGCCCACAGTGCTGAGGGCAAACCCAACTCTTTAGGTGCCTGTGCTCCTCCCCAGAGATGGTGGAAGGCAGGAGCCCTTTGTTCACTGAGATCTTTGTAACAAGGCAGGTAACACCTTACAGCTTCTGCTATGACCTCATCAAGAAAATAAAAATGCAGTCCTGGGGGACCTGGGGCAAATCCCAAGCCCTTTATTACATAAAGAAGGGGGAAGAACACAAAGAGAGGGTGTTGGATGAGACTCAGATCCCCTCAATCTGTTTTCCCATGCAACAAAAGTGCTGCCGCTGGTTTCCAGCTCTCCCCACCACTGGCGCCAGGAGGGCACCTTGGGCTGCCTCAGACATGCTTGCACACTCCATCCCTCTTTACAGGCAGACAGGCAGTATGATTAAAAATACAAAAGACAGACCCCAATGTGAGCAACATGACACCCCCTGTAAGGAGCCCTGAATTTCTCTATGGGCCTGATGGGTCCATGGAGGTGTCAGGGTTCCCCATTTCAGTTCATTTTGCCCTGATACACATTTCTGCCAGCACAGCTCCACATTCCTATCCTGGCTTGATCCTCCCAGCTAGACCAGGGCTCCTCAGCAACAGGAGACTGCTGAGAGCAAACGCTTCTCCAGCCAAACTTCCCCATGCATCTCTGCAATGTTGTCCCAAATTACATCCTTCCTTCCAGTACTTACATACCTTCATCCTGTTATATATCGCTCTGCCTGAAAAAATCTCTTCACAAACAGGGAGGACAAGACTGGTTCTCCAGTCTTGGTTAAATCTCTTGTTCTCAGCTGGCTTATCTTAATACCTTATAGGTGAGATCACTGACAAGAAGCGGACCTTGGCATGGAAGGAGCATAAGTGAGGTCTTGCAGAAGCACTGACTTCTCTGGGGCACAGGCAGCTTGGCTCCCAGTGCCACCTTGACCTCCACTATCATCCCCCAGCCCAGGTAAAGGAATTCTTCCAAATTGCCACATGCTGCCTCCAGAACTTCAGCAACTTTTATTTTTCCCAGCAATTTTGTTGATGAGGAGAATTATGCCCCTCCACTCTTTAGATACAATTTAAGAGATATTTTTTTCTTTGGAATGCAACAAATTTGTGCTTTAAATTTCTGCTCTAGGCCACATTTCAGGAAACCATCCAAAAGACTCCAATAGGCCTTCAATGGAGTGAAACATGGAATTTTCCCAAGACAAAATTTTAACACCACATCTATTGTCTTTGAACATCCCATTTGTGATGTACAGAAAAGGAGCAGGCTTTTTGATGGGCAAGAATGAGGTGAGCATCCCCCTGGGATGCCCCTTTCCCTGCACTGCATCCTGGCAAATACACCCTGATGATGACAGTGACAAGACAGTGACATTGCAGAAGGAATCTGGGGCAACTGAATTCTACCATGGAGGCTGCAAGCAGGGAATGAAGCCAGCATCTCCTGCCTTCCCACCAAAACACTATGTTCAGCCAATAAAAAACCCTACAGTGCAGCTGCTCAGGACTAGCCTCTTCCTCTGGGCCTCTGGGCACCTGTCACTAGAAAATCAGCATTTTCAAATGCCATGCCAGGGCAACTCCTGGCAAATGACAAGGCTGCAGCAGTTCCTTGATACATTATCTGTTTCTCATCCAGCATCCTCACCCACTCTCCTCAAGTCCCTGTCTTGTACTTTGATCCCAAAGGGTAGGAGAAAGGCTGAGGGAAGAGGGTGAATTTTAAACCACCTCTCCATATAAATAGAATAGGTTATGCATTCCTTTCTGAAGTACAGTATTAATCCCAATTGTGCCATAAAATATATATGACTCACTTGAGCCTTGTTCTCTGGTGAGTTATGAACTATTATGTCACTCGTGGGATAAGTATTATGTCTCTTAAGAGACTATCACCTTTTCTTTACTTCATAATATAAAACTTCATTGAAACCTGCCGTGCCTGATATAAGCAACTTCTCGTCATGCACATTAAACCTTTTTTCTTTTACAGCTTCATTCATTTAGCTGATATTCACATCAGGATGAGTTCTTTCAGATGCAGCATAAGCATAAATTAGTATGTAAGAGAAGTAGTCATTTAGCAGAATTTTTTCTTTAATAAATCTTGTGATATTTATATTTCATCACAGAGCAGAAAGATTTTTTTTATACATTTAAAGATTTATTCCTGTAGTAAGTATCCAATTAATAGGGCTTTAGCATGCAGACAGGATATGTATTTATGCTGAAGAAAATATGTTCTCATTATATTTTTATTCTCATGTTAGATTTATTGTGGGTTCCACTATAATTTATTTTAGTAGCTCCATTTTCTAATTCTTTATATTTACATGTCTTTTCCAACAAAAATAATAATACATAAATAATACCTGACAACACTTTGCAGATTTTCTCTATTTGTATGCTTCAATTTTCCAAGCATCTTGGAGTGGAAATGCTGTGAACTACAAAGGAAATCTCTATGTGATCTCTATTACATGAAAAATTATCATTTTTATATCTTCCTCACTCTGCCAAGTTCTTTCCAAGTTTCTGTTTGCAATGCATGAAAGTAGGCAAGCAATGGTAGTAAACCAAGTAGGAATACTCACTACATACACTTGTATTTTCAATGTGCTGCTGCAATTAGCAGTGTCAGAGGACAGCCTGCTGCATTGCAGCAGAGAGCTCCTTCCTATTTACTGTCACATATATTTTTCCGTAGGCTTGCTGCTATGGGATTTATGATAACACAGTCCTACCACTGCTATCCTGTAAACCACTGCCAAGAACAATGTTCAGCCAGTAACACTTGTCCTAGTCCCCAACCCAGCCTTTCTGCTGCTGTGCAGCAGGATGGGAGCTTGAAACGAAAGTGGGACCAGCCTCACAGTCACCTGCCAACATTTCCAGCATGAGATGATCTTATGCTGAGCAAGTTTCCACACATGCTCCATCTCCTAACAGAAGGATTCCTACAGGGTGCTGTACAGTGGCTTTCCTGAGCCTGTGCTGTGTAAGACTTTCTTGCACAGCCCATGCAGAGCTTTAGGCCCAGCACTAATCCCAGCAGGTCAGACTGACAGCAGAGCAGAGGCAGTGTACGGCTGGAGAAGCCAGCTGAGTTACACTGCAAACATTACACTGCATGTAAGAGCCAAATCTGGCCAAGTGCTCTTGCAGTAGATTTTGCTTTCATTTTGCAGTGTACCCTCTGCTGGGGAAAAAAAAATGACTTTGTGTTAGATATCACATCTAATTATTCCTGTTGGGCTGGCCCAGAGAAATGTCAACAGTGCATTGTAAGTGCTAATTGGGGTGTCCATGCTCTGCAGTAGATTTGGGATACAACACCCAAGACTGGGGAGGTTAAACATGCTTTAGACTACTGTACTGTAATGAGCTTAGTCTCCATGGAAGAGGCACAGCTTTGCTACACACACTTTGTGCTGCATTGCCTGAGCCATGCACCAATGTGCTGGTTAAGACAGGCTGCCCGTGGCCACCACCAGTGGCCAGGAAAGGTGAGCAGGATTCCCAAGGCATGCTGCCGAATGCTTAGCAAAACAGACTGAGGTGGAGAGAAAGGGAGGAAAAAAGAAAGAGGGAAAAAAGACAGCTGAAGAATGAAATAAATAAAAGCTTTCCAGTGTGCTTACCTTCCTCCCACTGTTTAGGCAGAAAAGCTCACTAGTTCTTAGACTTACATGATATAATATGGATTGAACTGTCACTGCCTATACTGGGGCTCCATTGGAGACAAATACTTTGCCGCTTTTTCCACAGACCCCATCATGCTTCTAAAGAAATATTAATCCAACCTTATTTCTGAATTTCTAGTCCAGAAAAAGTACACTATTTTGGTATATAGTACTTGAACCCACAGGATCCAGCCAAATTACCAGTGGCTTTTTTGACAGCCTTCGTTTTCCATATTGCTTTTTCCTGCTTTAGAACACCAGCTGGAGGGAAGCTTCCTGTTCCTTTTACAGTGCTGGGGTAGCAGTGTCTGCTGTGACATCCCACCCTTCCATGTTCTCAGACACTGTTTCATCATTTTTACCGGGCAGTCTTAAAACTTTCAGGAATTCTTCTTGTTGGATCTTCACACAATGAAACCAAAGTATTTAAAGCTACAGCATTGCTGCTAGTCTATTGAGCTATAAAAACCTGACAGGTATTAGTCCAAGCCCTTTTGTGTCATGAGTAGACCGTTTGTGCCCCTCAGTGAGTTTTTGCCACTTCCATGGACAGTGTTGCATCAAGTCCTGCTTTAAACAAACCCTACAACAGAGTGTAACTCAACAGAAACAAGCCTGACACACTGTACTTGTTCAGATGTTGAGACAAGAATATGAGAGGGAAATCTGAAAGACTACTGTAAGGACAAAGATGAGGCCTCAGATGTATTTTGCGTTTCACACAGTTCTGCCAGCATTATTACCCTGTATGCTAATGTAGAAGAGGTAGACAATTATTCCCAAGCTTGTTTCATTTTACTTGTTCTTCCCGACCTCAGATTAAAATCTAATAGTGCCAGACTCCATAGACAATATAGGGCAAAATCTCACAGACAGACTGTCAGCAAAGGGCTGTGCTGAATCTGGGGACAAGGTCTGGGCAGGTAATTGCAGGAGAGGTGACAGCTGAGAAATTCTTTGAGCCATGGGCTGCATCCTTCCAGAGGGGAAGGCATGCAAGAAGCTGCACCTCTACCATGTATATTCAAACAGTGAGATGAAGCTGCTCTCTGAGACAACCCACTATGCACAGGATTTGCCAAACTGTTCTCAGTGGTGGCATCCTGAGGCTGGTCACCTGGGAAATTCTCTTTTTAAGGACATTATCCTGAGGGAACAGCTCCGGTTCCTTTTGCTCACTCCATATTCATCAAGACCAAAGCAGCTGAACAACTGTACCAAATTCTGATAATAGGTGTTTTACCTTAATCACATATGAAACAAGCCATTAGATGTTGGCTAAGCCACCCACCCACCCCAGATGCCCAGATGTACTCACACACTGCTGTGCAAATCAGAGGCAGATGTTGTCCTGCGTGTTTTTAGAATGATCCCACCCGTGAGGACACCTGTGCTTGGTATGGAAAAAAGTCAGAGATATTTGCACATGCATGTCAAGCTGGAGAAAAGGCCACTTGAATTCACATGGGAGTGTAAGAGTGCACAAATCTCTGCATGCCTGCTGCAAGGTTTAGGGGAGAGACACATGTCAAACAGCTGGAAACCTACCTAGAAACCATGTGTGCACAGCCTTATTCTAGTCATCTGTGTCTCAGATTTTACACAGATTTTACACTGTGCTGCCACAGAGAAACACCTACTTCATGTATACTGCAGAAAGGAAGGATGAAAAAGAAAATATTACTCTCATTCTACACATCTTCTTTACTGTCTTGATCCACTAGCTGTATTTTTGTTTGCTTTCCGAAATAGCAGAAAATTGGGAGGGAGTTTGTGACAAAAAGCTAAATAAATATTTAATGTATCAGCACCTGTCTTATAGTTTTTGTGCACCACCACTATCGGTTTCCTGGTAGTTCTCCTTCCCTACCCAACTTCATTAAAGAATAAAAGTAAAGTAATAAGTCATTTCACACTCTGTCTGACCATTCTACAATAATAGCAAGATTTCATGCAAGGGTACAACATTATGCCCATCTGCAATCACAGTCTCTTTGCAAAAATCTCAATTCACACTTCACATGCAGCTAACCTTGTTACCATTCCCTTCCTAAACCCATCAGTCTTGCAGCTGCACGTCTTCACAGTCCAACATCTTAAAATTCATCACTTTGACACCCTTGCATCCCTATAGGTCAAACTAAAGACACCAACCAAGAATAATTAAGGGGTACCCCACATGTTTAGTTTACTTCTAGCCAACCTTTCCCAGAACTAGGTACAGTTCCCTGTTCATATACTAAAGATCCATGGAAGGTGCTTGTTTTAAGGGAACAAGACCTCCAACAAATTTCAGAGGTCTTTCCCCCTCTTTTCTTTTTTTTTTTTTTTTTTT
The DNA here is from genome assembly GCF_030490865.1 of Poecile atricapillus. NCBI lineage: Eukaryota > Metazoa > Chordata > Aves > Passeriformes > Paridae > Poecile > Poecile atricapillus. The sequence continues at coordinate 18,112,893 of NC_081255.1, read as the reverse complement.
TTTTTTTTTTTTTTTTTTTTAACAAGTATAGCTCTTTGTAGTTGGAATTTGAACAAGAAGTGTGATAATGAGTAGGTTCAGGGAAGGAAAGGTGTTATCTCATTAAGGTAATTACTAAGACATCCCCACCATTACCTCGGTTTGAAAATGTGGCAATTAAAGCGCCCTACATGGGCTCTCAGAGATGAGGGAACAAGACAGTCGCGGACAACTTTGGTGTGCCTGGGCCGGCAGGGAGGGGAGCGCCGCTCCCGAGGGGCAGGGCCCGGTGCAGCGGCGGGGGCGCCCGGAGCGGCTGTCCCCCGGGAGAGCGCGGCTCCCGCCGGGGAGGGCGCGGCGGTGGCGGGGGAGCCCCGAGGGTTCCGTCGCGCCCCGCATCCATCGCTGCCAGCGCAAAGTGCCTCACTTGGGTTCCTTTGAAATCCGCAAATTTTAAGGACCGGCGTTTGTGTGCTTCCATTAATAGAAGCGACTTGTGAAAAATAGGGCATATGAATATGGAAAAGCAGTTTTAATGCGATGGGCGCTTGGCTGGACCTGCTCTCCGGCTGGAAACACACAGGGACAGGCAGGGGCTCCGGCTGCCCCACGGCCCTTGAACGGCTGGAGCAGCCCAAGGGAGGAGAGAAGTTCGGGGTTTTTTCATGTAACGGGGGCACGGGGGAGCTGCGCCTTCGGGGGTCGCCCACCCGCCCTCCGCCGGTCCCGGCGGGTCTCGATCCCCATCAGCTGTGTCCCTCCAAGGATCGCGGGGGTCATTTTGATGTAATCTCCGAAATAGAGCAGGCTGTTTCTCCCATGGGCCGAGGGCACAGGGCAGCCTCGGTAGGCCAGGTTCCCCGCACCCCCGTTTTCTTGCAAACGGAGCTCCCCGATAAAGCGGCTGCTGGGGAAGAAACCCGGTGGTATCACCGGCGGGAAACGTGGGCTTAGCAGCAAGGCAGAACAGAGGAGGGGGAAAGCGTGTAAATTTCAACCTGAAACGGTTATTCACCGCCCATGTTCGCCACCTCTGGCCTGGGAATATTTCTTACATTATGAAGGTTTTTGCTCTTTCCACAGGTGAGTTCAGCCTAGCTGCACGCATTCTACGTCCTGGGTTTCCGAGGTTTTCGAGTGGGCTGCAATAAGGACTTTGAGTGACTTACAACATCAGTAAACGCATTTGCACAGAAACGTGGCGTGAATTTGGAGGAAGGTAAACTCTGGAAAGGCAGAAAATAACAAAAGTTAAAAACCCACCCTCACAAGAAGCACTAAAACCTGCAGGAGTGATAGCCGAGCCCCGGAGCGCCAATACAGCGTTACATGCGGGCGGTGTGTTAAACGCAACCGGGGCAACCAGCACGGCAGGGAATTTCGCTCGGTGCTGGTGGCTGGTTCCCAGCGGCTGAGCCGGACTCGCTTGCCCGGCTGGGAAAGAGGATTAAGCTCCAGAGCACCCAGCTGCCACAGCGGCGCCGGAGCTAGCACCCTCGGAGCGGCACAGGCAACGCTCGTCCTCGTACCCCAGCCCAGCGGAGTCGCCCTTCTCGCTTTCTGCTCTAACGATGGCCAAGCTAATCCCCCTGAGAGAGTGAAGTAATTAAACATGATCCTGCTGCTGCGTCCCGCAAGAGAGCCCATCAGCCAAGGGCAGCGGTGCAGCCTGCCCGCGGCTCTGCTGCCGGAGCCAGAGCTCAACAAAACATGTCTGAGAGCAGCAGGAAGGAAGGAGCCTCCTGCGCCGTGCCCACTTGCAAAACACACAGAAGAAACAAACTAAAGGGGAACCGAGCACAGGGTGTCCAAAGGGTCTCCTGGGTCTCACGGCGGACGCGCCGGTGTCAATCCGGAGCGACACGACACGGGAGAAGGGGAACGGCCCTGTCCCGTTTTAAAACCCTTCTGCCGGTGCGCGGGCAAAGCTCAAACACCCGGCACGAAGCCTTCGGGACGCAGCCCGAGCTCAGGGCCGAAGGGCCAAGCCCGGGCTAAGACAGGGACTCTCTCCCAGGTGCTGGATGACGGGAAGGCGAGCCAGGCAGCGCTTCGGCAGCGGGAACCTGTGCCAGCCTCCTTCGTTTTCACCATCGCCCGCCGGCATGCGCCGGGGAAGGGGACTGCGAGGTCCTGAAGGACGGGAGGCTCCCGTGCCGCCCGCCCGACGTGCCAGGGCCGGGCGCTCCCGCTGGGTGCGGGCCGAGCCCGCCGCGCCTCCCGTAGCTGTCCGTGGTGCTGAGGCCGGCGCGGGTGTCCCCGCGGCTGGAGGGGCCGGAGCCGCCCCGCTCCTTGCGGGCCACTGACCGCACGGGGAGAGCACCCACTCCCGGCCACTCCCGCTGTCCCTCGCGTACAGACAGCCCTGCTTACAGCCTCACGGACTGTTTCCATGCTCAGCGCACCAACAGCCAGCTCTTTTCCAGCGGGTGCCGGTATTTCCCGCTGTGTAAGGCTGAGAGAGCCCGTTCCGTTCGTCTGGCAACAGATGACTTTGGTTGGTTGGTTTTTCACTGCCACTTCCAGGGCCGAGAGCAGGTCCTGGCCCAGGCAAAGGCAAAGGCTGGAGAGGGACCGAGACTGCGGCAATTCAGCAGCTCCGCACCGAGTATGGGGCTGTCACGGCGAAAGCAGCTGTCCGGGAACGGAAAGGGGAGAAACCCGAGCGGCGCGGCCGGGAAGGCCGCACAGGCAGCGGCGCCGAGCCGCAAGCGGTGCCTGGCCCCGAGCCGTGCCGGTCACCGCGCCGGACCGGGCGGCAGGAGGCAGCCCCACGCATCCCGGCTCTTTGTCCTGCCGCAGCGCAGTAATGCCTGTCCGCTTGCCGGGACTTTTGAAGAAAAAACGAAGCCTGTTCCTACAAGGTTGCAGCCCGGCCGAGCAATTTCGGGGCAGCCTGACCTTGGGTCGGCTCTATCCCAGTGCGAAGGGGGAGCGGGACAAACGAAGAACGTAGGTTTGCAGCCCTACTTCCCACACTGGGAAAAGAAGAGTGAAAGAGCAATTCTTGCCCCAAACCTCCTCCCGTTTACACGCACTTTTCAGTTGGGTCTGGAAATACATTTCAGGGGAAGTGGCTGTTCCTCGCCCCCCTCCTCTGGCACTCCTGGTTTAGACACCGTCCGGCAGCCCCCCAGCCCCGCCTCAGTCCTCTCGTTCCTGTCCACTGCCGCTCCCAAAGCACCGCAAGCTCCCTGTGCCGGTGGGCAACCCTCGGCAGGCCCTACTCGTGAGGGGGGCACTCATCTATTCTGCATGAACTTTCCTTCCTTGTTCTCATTACTTTTCAGCGACTTTACGCAGTCAAAACCGAGACATCGAGAACAACGAGTTGGGACTAGCTTTTCCGGCTGGATCTCCTCCTTTCGGAAAGATTTGTTGCTTAGTGTAAGGAAAAGGCCCTAACGAGCCCAAATTTCCTACCTCCTTCCCCAGCCCGCACAGGATGGGTTTCCCGGGTAAACCTCGGCGGCGATGCGGGGCACTGCCGTGGCCACTCAGGGACCTGCTCCCGCTTCCTTCCTGGGGGTGGGTATTTGGGGGCCACGGCGAAGGCGCGGGGGAATACTCAGCAGCCGCCGCAACACGGGCAAAAACCGAAGTGGGCGTTCCCGACCCGCTCCCCTTTTGTTAGATCAAGGCAAAGGTCAATATGGTTTTAACGCGAATTTATTAGCACAGAAATCAGCAAGCCGCTCGCTAATTAGCAAAGCCCAAATAAACGTGCCCGGAGGCTTCTCTTTTCCTTTTTTCGGTTGTGGGTTTTTTTTGTTGTTTTTTTTTTGTTTTTTTGGTTTTTTTTTTAATCTTCTATCTTGAAAGAAAGGGGACCCAAAAGCAAAAATAGAGAGGAAAAAAAATTAAAAAAAAAAAAACCCGCCAAACCCTCAGAGGAGAGGCTAATATGGGACTTTATGAATGTTTTATAGGTAATTGCTGTATAACTTTCTAATTTCGCAGGGGGGTGTTCACCTCCAAAGGCTGGGGACAGAGGCGTCCCCGGAGTCCAGAGGAGGGTCACAGCCCCCAGTCCCGACCCGCTCCCCCTGTGCCCCCGCGGGACGGCCGGGCGGCCCACACCGGCACGGGGAAAGGAGGCGCTCGGCGGGGAAGCTGCCAAGGGAAGGGGTGGGGAGGGAAACGGGCACACACAGCAATAAAGTTCAAAGGCCAGCGGGACCCGGGAGCTTCGTGTCCGCCGGGACCCCTCCGCCCTCCCTGCCTGTTTCCCCTCGTTACTCACCCCGACCGCCGGCGCTCACTGCCTGTCCCCGCTCCGTGCGGAGCCGGCTGCGGGGCCGGGGCCACGTCCCCAAGCTCTGCACGGCCCCGTCGCACCCGTCCCAAGGGGCCGGAGCCACTACCCGCTACGGCCCTACCCAGGTGCTTAAAATAACAGCAAGGAGCTCAAAACCTGCGGGGGATTTGATTTTCCTTTAAAATACAGATGGGGAAAAACAGCGCCTGTTAAGAAACAATGAGCCTAAAATTCAAAATATATTCAATATAATATTCAAAATAAAAAAGTGGCATCTGCCTTTTCTACTCCAAATTTCTTTAGTTCTCGTCACGGGGAAATTAGCTACCTTGAATTTTCGCGTTTGTTAAAAAAAAGATAAAGTTTATTTTTTTTTTCTTTTTTTTTTTCCTTGTGATTTTTCTGTCACAAAAAAAAAATCTATATTTTGTCATCTAAGCATTTATTTTACTGAATCCAAAAAGACATGAAAAGGGATAGGGAAGAACCACATTCGTTCGTTTTAAACTAACGTATAGAAGTGAATTTTTTTTTCTCCTTTTTTGGACGACATATAATAAATATGATATAGCACTCAGCACTCGGTCTGTACAATTCTGTTCGCATTAGGGAGCATGCCACTTTTCAATAAGAAAAAAAAAAAAAGGTAATGAGAAAAATCAGTGCAAAGTTCTCCGTTCCCCCGGTCTTCTCCGCCGGTCGGGGGTCGAGGCGCTCTCATTCCCTCTGTCCTCCGCAGCCGTTAGTCTCTCCGGCGGGCTCGGGCTCGGGCTCCCTCTCCCTCTCCTCCTCCTCCACCCCCTCCGTAACTCTCTCTCCGAGCTCCAAGTCCTGCCTCGCAGTAGCCGAGGTCGGCGGGTCGCCCCGCGGCTCTGCCCGCCTTCCCCCGCGTGTGGTCGTTTCACTTACGGGCTTGGCTCTGGGTTCACGGTTCAAGAGTCCCTGCTCTGACTGATCGCCTCCCTCGGTGGCCGGTGACTGCCTGCAGAAGCTCCTGCCCCTCGGCTTCCCCTCGCTTCCTCCTCTGCGGTGCTGGGGCTTGTTTGGGGACGGGGAGGGGAAGGGCTCGTTGCGGGGACCGCGGTGCCGTTTCACCGGGGGTGCGGGGTGCCGGGCATGGGGTTGGCCAGGGGGTTGAGGGCCGGCTGCCCGCCCGGCCCCAGCCCGTGGATCAGCACCCGCGGCACCAGCGGCCGCTGGAGCTGGGGGTGCGGCGCGGGGGGAGTCCGGTACATGCTGCTGTACATGGCTGCGGCCGCCGCAGCCGCCGTCGTGCTGTCCATGCTGCCCAGCAGGCTGGGGTGATAGAAATAGGGCGAGGGGAACATCCGCTGCAGCGCTGAGTAGTTCCCGGCCTCGGCCAGCAGCTCCAGGCCCACCGCCGTCTGTCGCTTCCACTTCGTCCTGCCGGGGGGAGCAAGAGGCTGCAGGGCGGGCGCCGCGATGGGGCACCCGGACCGCTTTCCCGGCTTTTCCGAGCCCATCCCCTGCTCCGCCCCGACGGAGCGCACTGTCCCCGTGCGCCCGCACACGGTGCGATCTTTCCGGCTCTGCCCGGTTTTCCCTCCGAGCCCCGCACCCCCCGACACATGCATACGGCGACTCCGGCCAAATTAATAACCGCGGTACACGGTTAGATCGCAACGCATTGACACTAATGGTTTGCGACAGAATTAGGGTGGCTGCAACCGTATGTAATGAGACAGAAAATTACGGCAGCGTTGACAGGGGCCGGACCCCCCAGCCCATTGCCGGGGAGGGCGCGGGGCAGCAGTCGGCAGCTCGCCGCACCGCCCCGGGCTCCAGCAGGCAGAAACCCAGAGGCGCAAGCCCGTCCTCGGCTCTCCGGGGAGACCCCGGGCCGCCGCCCTGACGGGGCCCGCCTTACCTCCGGTTCTGGTACCAGGTTTTGACCTGGGTGTCGGTGAGGTTGAGGGCAGCGGCCAAGTCCATGCGGTCTTGCACGCTCAGGTACTTCTGCCGCTCGAAGCTGCGCTCCAGCTGGTTGAGCTGATGGTCGGAGAAGGCTGTTCGTGCCTTCCGAGGCTTCTTGGCCCGCACTGGCGGGCTGTCCCGGCTGCTGCTGATCTCCCGATCGCCCTCCTCCTTTGTCCCTGTGAGTGAACCCAAGAGCGGTGAGGACCGGCGGGACACCGGCTCGGCCCCCGCCCCGCCCCGGTTACCGGGCCCGGCCGCCCCCTCCCCGGGGACTCCTCCGGGACACGGGGGGAACGGTCAATTATGGCTGGGGGTGGTGCCGGCGAGCCCGTCCGGGGAACAGCGGGATTCCCACTCTCCGTTTCCCAACTACAGGGCTTTCGTTATTTTCTCGCCCTCTCCCCCCGGCCCGAAACGCCGGGAAATCGATCTGTCAATCCGGCTCCGCTCGGGCCCCAGTTTGTGGCGCTCCTTGATCTTCCCCGCAGGAAGAACAATAATCTCCCTAATTGACCCACTGGGGAGGTTGGTGCGCACAAAAATGGCCAGACCAGACTGTACATCTGGTTTGGGCACTCGTATGCTAATGTTAAAAGAGCAAAATGAGCTGCACTCGCGGGCACCGCGCCGCTCTGAGCCTAGCGAAAATAGCTCAATTGAGCAAAATTTGTCCTGTTGCCTCTCGGCTGCACCGGGCTGCCTGCGGGGAGGACAGCTCCGCCGACACCGCAGGGAAAATAGCCCCTCTCCCTGCTTGCCTTTCCTCACTCTTTTCCTCCCTTCCCCTTCCCACGCACACATAGCTATTTTCACTTCCGAATCCCGCACGGCGGGGCTTCCCCATCAGCACGAAATCCCTAATCGAAAAAAAAAAAAAATAAATTTTTTTAAGATGGAGAAATAAACCTTCTATCCCGGCGCAGGAAAAACGCGAGGTTTTTGACAAACGCACAAAGACCTCTCACCTCCCTACGCCAAGCTCGGGCCGAGTTGTTGTTGTTATTATTATTTTATTTTTAATTTAAAGTTGGGTGGGTTGATTTGGGTTTTGGGGTTTTTTTGGTTCGGGGTTTGTTTTTTTTTTTTCGCTTATTTGGTATTAACTGATAGGGAAGTAGAATTTTTTATCTTAATTTTAGAGCGAATGAACAAAAATGAAAAGGCTGAATGCACTAACTGCAGCTGAGCCGCCGGTTCTTAGAAAGCCAGAGAATCATTTATGTGCATTTGCATTAAAAATAAATACAGTCTGATTTCCCATGCGATCCCACTGCTCGGGCTATTTCCTTAAAAACGGGGAAGCCAAATTACAAAAATTAAAAAAAAAATAAATAAAAAAGAGGAAAGGCTAACAGATTGGGAAAAAAAAAAAAAAAAAAAAAGCTCTTTGATTTAATTTGATTTCCTACCGACCTTATCCCCTCGGTAGCGAGGATCACTGAGCGGCCCCAGCAGAGTGAGCGCTCCTACCGCAGATTTTCTCCCGGATTTTCGTTTCACCAATGAGGCCGAGCAGCGCGGCCCCAGTTGTACCGGCGGCCGAGCCGGTGCGGAGCCGGGCCGGGCCGTACTCACCGTGGCATTTGATGTCCCCCTGCGAGTCGTCGCGCTTGTCGAGCTTGGCTTTACCGTCCTCCTGCTCGAGTTTGGGCCTGAAGCTCTCCGGGGCCGCGCTGCCCTCCTGCTTGGGAGTGTGGTGGGGAGAGGGGACGCTGGTACTGTAAGGTGCACACGCCGCTAGCGGTTTGCTGTCGCCCAAAATGTCCTTAATTAAAAAAGAAGAGGTGGAAGTCCTGGGGCCGGAGCTGGCCGAGCCCAGCTGTGGTGGCGGTGGCTGCGGGGGCGACGGCTGCAAACTCGGCGGCGGCGGCGGCGGGTGCGGGCCGAGGTGGAGGTGGTGCGGCGGCGGCGGGAGGCTCTCCGCCACCCCCAGGTGCGGCTCGGGGTGCTCCATGCTCACCGAGATGGGCGATGAGGGCGCCGTCCCCACCGTGTCGATTTCCGAGCAGGGGGACGGCGTGGCCTGGCTCCTAAAATCCGCCGGCCGGCCGTCGCCGTGGGGGCGAAAATCTCCGTTCATGACTCCGGGGCTGCCGGTGCTGCCACTCGACAGGATCGTATCTATCCCGAAGCTGGACCCGCTCGGCCCCTCCATGGCGAAACGCTCAGCGCCGCGTCCGCATCCCCGTGGGCGGCCGCGGGGGTCTCTCGCCGGGGCGGAGGAGAAGGGATGGGGGGGGGGGCGGAACCGGGTTACCCCAACCCGCGCACCGGCGGCGCGGTCGACACTAACTCGGGGCCCCCGCCGAGCCCCACATCGCCGCCGGGCCGGTTCGCCGCTAACCAACTTTGTTGCGGGAAGTTGCGGGCGCGGAGCGGGGCGGACACCGGCCACTGCGGCGCGCCCGCCCGTGCCCACCGAGCTCCTCTCGGCGGCGGCGACTCCCCCCGTGACGTCACAGCCGCCGCGGCCCCCCCGCCGTTTATTATAAACCCGGGCTTTTGCCGCCGCCGCCGCCCGCCCCCATTGGCGGAGGGCCGAGAGGGGCTGACGCAGCGCGGGCCGCAGCCAATCGGCAGCGGCGGCGGGGACGGACGCGGGATGCGGGGGGGCGGCCCCGCTCCCCTCCCGGGCCCGTCCCCGCCGCCGCCGCCCCGTCGGGCCTCGATTCCCGGGTCGCCGGATCGGATTCCCCGGAGAGCATCACCCGGTGTTCCCGGGACCGTTCCCCGGCTGAATGTCAGAATAATGGGAAGTGCCAGTGACAAGACGACGTATTACTTCTGAAGAAGCGGCGTGTCAAGCTAATTAGAAGAGTAATTATAAAGGTGATAATGAATGATTTAGAGTTCTCCGAGTTTTATTTTGGTAGTAATTACAATTTTCAGGGTCCTATGAAGCGCAGCCCGACATCCCCCCTCCCGGCCTACAGTAACCCCTAGACCCGACCAGCCCCAAAAACATCATCCGAGACCGCAGACCTCGGGGCCACGGGGGAACGGGACAGTTCAGCAACAGCGGGGGAGGAGGAAAGGATTAGGGCAGGATGACTGCAAGAGGACTTTGCCGGGGATGGCACGAAAGTCCCTTTTAAACCTGCTCTTCGTCCTGCGTGCTCCGTAACCGGGAGTGCCCGGTCCGGCCCTGCACAGTGCCGCTGTGCGGGTGTGGCGGCAACGCGGGTGTGCCCCCACCACGCTTCTCACCGCGTTTTGTTTGCTGGGTACACAGTCCCGCTCAGAGGTACGGAAGGGTGCGGGGAGCGCACGGGAAGCACTAAGAGCAGAAGGGACCATGTTCAGCCGCTAACTCGTTGCGGATGTTTGGATCCGATGTGCCCCGGGCAGCGGTGCGGGATGACAAGCCCCGCATCGACATGAGAGATGCCGATGTGTAGAGTGTCGCGGCCTTCTGCTCCGCTTCCGACGGCTTGGGGCCTGCCTTCCCTAGTGAGGAGGGGGGCGAGGAGTTTGTGTCCTCCCTAGTAAAAATCCAGGTGTTTCCCTGGGATTCGCACTGGTCACCGGTGCCCCTGCCCGAAGATCACCGGTCCTCTCCAGGTACCGCGGCGGGAGCAGGTCCCGGCCTCACTGCCGCACTTCAGAGAAGCCTTTTCAGCGTCAGGAAAGCCGGTCCACGGGCAGCCCGTTGCTACCGAACATCTCCCGCTCCATCCCAAGGGGAGCGCATCGCCGTCAGCAGCCCCACGGGCAGCCGGGGGCAGCAGGTTGCACGGTTTGCCGTCGGGCTTTCGGCACCGGTGCCGAGCCCGGAGGCCGGTGAGGGAGCAGAGGCAGAGGGCCCGAAGGAGGTGTAGGGCCGCCCGTGTCCGCTGGGCGGCGGTGGCGGCCGCCCCCGTTGTCCCCGACGGGCGTCCAGCGCGGACGGGGCCGGAGGCAACGTGGCCGCGGCAGCCCCGGTGCGAGCAAGGTTGGCAGCACGGCGGGATGACCTCGTATGGGCACGTTCCTACAGATCGGGGCTTTTGAAGGAACGAGGAGAATAAAAGGGGTCAGAAAAAGAGGTGAAACTGAGGAGTAAACCGAAAGAACGGGAGAAAAAGAAAAATATTTAAATATCTGCAAGTGCACAGGCAGGTTTTCTGCAACAGGGAAGCAGCCGGCGGCGCCTGTGTTTATCTTGCTGTCTTGGTTTGCAATTTACCAAAACTATGTCCTAATTATCCCTGGGGGAATGCGGGATCCAGGGTAATATGTTACACTAACATAATCCTTTAACTCACAATACACTTCTCCGTCCCGGAATCGGGATTTAGAGCTTAAAGTCGTATTCCTGAAGAGTGAACACCTTTCATTTCCTTCCTCTTATTTTTTAATCCTCGACTCCATTGTGCAGAAATATTTAGGGGAAAGAGGCGGCGAGTCCCGCCCCGGCCGCGGCCGCCGCTCTCCCCCCGGCCGGGTCCCGCTGTGCGCGGTGCTCCTCAGCCTGGCCTGCTCCTGCACGCTCACCGTCGGTCGGTTCGGATTCCCAGAGTGCCGATCAGCCATAAGCGGGGCACCTGACGCAAAAGGCCTTCCAGCTCCTGCCGGCACCCTCTGCGGGCGAGGAGGCCAGCGGTTGGCCCGTAGTACTTGTTGAGGCCGGGGGTGGATCATGACAGCTGCCGCCCCGTGTCCCCTAAGCCCCCGGCTGGGTGTGACCCCCCTTTCCCATCTATCCCACCCGTCTGACTGCGGGCAAAGCCACGGAGCTCCCCCTCCAATAATTCAGCATCAGCCGAATCAAAGCGATGAGCGAAGGTGCCACTCAGAGGAGTCGGACAGGGCCCCGCTCGTTAATTAGCAGGCAGCTAATTAGAGCGGCACTTAGAGCGCTAATCAATGGCCCGATGGAGGCTGGGGGCAGCGAGCGGCAGGGACGGGGTATCATGTGCTGGTTTGACGCCGGTCCTTGCCTGGGGGGCGGTCCTGGCCGAGGCACGACGGGCCGGCCCCAGGCTCTGGCCAGCGGGGCCCAGCACCTGCCACCACGGGAAACCCGCGCCCCATCGGGGGGGACCCCGAGGAGCGGCGTGCGGGGCTCTGGGGGTCCCTCCGCCGAACAGCTCGGGGGTGGCATGGCGCATCATTTCGGCCCCGGGACAGGTTACTTCCTACTCGAATTTTGGTGCGCAGTCGTGCTGGCTCACTGGCAGCACCGCAGCTCGAAGGGAGGGGGGGCTGAAGGGGGCCGGGAGGGGCCGAGCCCGTTGTACTGTGAAATTTAACAGTCTGAACATCCCTTTATTAAAAGCTGCTGCTTGACATTTACACTGTGCCAACAGACTCGCCGTCTAATCCAGGCGAAAATATATTGTACCTCGGAGTAACTGGGGCCGTTGTGAGAGACGCTACAGAACGTTTCCAAGCGGGAACAAAACGGCGCGGAGCGAGCGCGGCCACAGTCCGCTCGTCCCACCCAGACACGCCAGGCGGGCGGCGGCTCTCCGCTGCCTTCTGCCTTTCCCTTCCAAAAAAGAAAAAACAAAAGAAAAAAGAAAAGGGGAAAAAAAAAAAAAGGATAAGGGGAAAAAAAATTAAAAA
>NC_081255.1:18056171-18096171 GCF_030490865.1 Poecile atricapillus | reverse complement strand
GTGTGTCCCACTTTACCCCATCCTCCTGATTGCTGGGAACTGCCTCATCTGCATCCCAAACGGACATGCTCCCACTCCCTGGCTGCAGCAGCACTTGCCCTGATGATGAAGTCTTTCTCCTCTTCAGCAGGGCTGTGAAGGCAGAAGGACACACAGCCAAACATCTCACCCTGGCCAGCCAGGCAGAACTATGGCCCTTGCTGTGGCCACAGCCCATTCCCTGTAGCTGGGGCTGTCCAGAAAACCCTCTGCTACTTCAACTCCTGCACCCCACAGGAAATCACAGACTGGAAAAGAGAATGGTATATTTGGCACATGTGAAAGTGGTAAGGAGAAAATAAAACCACGGTGCATGTACATCTGTCAAGCTGTGACCCTATTTCAGTAGCACAAGGTAGGAAAAACCACGCTGTATTCTCTTACTCCAGTGAAATACCATTCCAGTGCTAGCACTGAAATAGCCAACCCAGAAGGCACAGTAATACCTTCCCACGAGGAGATTAGCCATTCTTGGGCTTTGGTTTCTTCCTGTGCTCAAACAACAGTGCTCTTACTACTGCCGTAGTTTCCAGCTCAAACTACCCCTTGCACAGGGCACAGCAGAACTTTGAGCATCATTCCACTCTTCTGGTTTTACTACTACCACAAAACACTATCTTGTCATAGCCTTTGTGCTTGGAAAGAACCCCTCTAGCTATGGTGGACTTTAGAGAAGTCCTGTATTTTTCTCTACTCATACAACCAGAAAAAAGAGAGTTGGGGACAGGGCTTTTAGGGATGAGAGAGTCTGAGTTTCTGTTGCTTGGTTGTGCATGATCACTCCAAACACATTGTGCCCTTACTCGTTGTGCCCAGCTCTCTGCTTTTTCAAAACCCACAGAGTAGTATGTGATAGCCACAGGAAGAGAGTTCTCAGGCACCCTGGAACCAAGAGGCCAGGTTTTCTGGGGAGAGGCTTGGCTGTAACCCAGCTTGCAGGGAGATCTGAGGCAGCCAGCATAAATCAGAGTGGAGGAAATCCTGATCCAGGGACACCCTCATCTCACTGATGCTGGAGGGCTCAAGCACTGTGCTTGAAGCCAGAGCTGAAGGCAGAGCTCGGGAAGAAGAGCAGATGGGCAAGGGAGAGAGGAGAAGCATAAAATTGATCGATGTCATTTTGTGTTCCCTTGAACACTGTAAACTAGAATATATCCCAACCTTTGCCCAGGGAACAACAGGGATAAGCAGGGTGGCACACTTCTTGCAGTCCTGAAATGGAAATGGGGGCAGAGGAGAAGAACAGGACAGTTGTGCCAGCCCTGTGCAGTGCTTAGTTGAGCTTCAAGGCCTTTTGCACTAATGCATCAGGGTTAAAGTCTTCATCCCCATATGCCTCTTTCTACAGACCAATAAATCCATTTTCCTGGACCAGGTGCGTAGAATAGCAGAATTCTCAATCAAGAGCTAACAAGGCCTCGAATCTCTCACCCCCCAACATCCAGTGCTTTCCAAGAAGAGCCGTGTCTCAGCCCCATATGTGCCGTACAGATCTCCTATAGCCACACGCCACAGAAATGCAACACATCCATCTTGTAGGGATGCAAGAGCTGAGCAGAGCCCCTGCCTCTCAGCAAAAGCAGGTTCTCTGACAGGTACCCCACTAATGCAGGATAGCAGGCATCATGATGGAACTAAAGGACAGTTTCTGAGTACAGTGAGATGAATTAATTTGACACCATCTGGCAGCAGTTTTTCATTTCTGACAATATTTAAAACATAATTTGAGCTCAGGCAGTGATAAATAGGTCTCAGATCTCACCTGACTTCGGTAACCTCTTGACCTAGCCATATTGAGTCATTTATCTGAAGCTGTAGATTCCAATATTTTGTTGCCATATCTAATCTAAATAGACTTCTGGACACTGCCCTTATTGCAACCTGGTAATCCTGGATTGATCCTGTTGAAGCAAGTGGAAGCAATGACACCTATGTCTCTCTTTCATCAAACACATGATGAAAGTTGATCATGTTTAAGCATGTTCTCTCAGCTGGAATCTGTAACAGAAAAAAGCCATGATGCATTAGTGTTCCCAAACATCTGATGGTGGAGTGGAGAGAGGCATTTTACTGTTACTGCTACAATTATCTCCTTTAAAATCTTCATTTTCATTCTCTCAGTCTAAACATTGCTTATGATGGCTTTAGCATGTGTGTATATATATCTCAACATGTATGTACACATATAGATGTTTGAGTCTCTACACAAATAAATAAATCCTTTAGACAGAACAGCATGACAACAAAAGCTTTCGGATGAAAACATGGTGTGAAAATGTAGGATGTCTCCTCTCTTTACATTCTATGGCAAATGCAAAGGAAATTTATTGCTTCAAATATATGCAATCATTTTTATCTGATTACCTGTAGATGTTCTATATGACTCTGTGTAGGAGACAGTACATTCTCTGTCTCCTACAGACATCCCAGTTTATTATAAGCATACTTCCATTCTTTCACATATCTTTATGAATTTGAAGGAGTTGCTTAGAATTTGTCACTTATTTTTAACAATATAATTTTCTTTGGAAGGAATATTCCTGCTAAGCTTGACATGTGATATTTAATCACATATTGACCACTCAGGATTATTTTAATGCTTCCTGTCAGTTCCAGTACAGCAGGCAGAGTTCAAGCAACACATTTGCCTGGAGTTCAGTATTCATTTAAATCAAATTTGTCAGCTTTCAATTTTTTTAAATGTAATATTTTGTTTTTATTAAATGCAAGTTAATAATGCCTTGTCAGGCCAAGGGCATATTTTAATGTGAACTCAGATGTTAAGTGAAATTGGAGCCATAACACCCTGCTAATAGACTCATATAATCATCTTAATGCCAGCATCTCAACCTAACACAAACATGCTCTGGCTTTGTGTTCAGTTGTCTCAGGAAGCTGTTCCAGATGCATAAAACACCCGCACAAACACAAACACACACATACACATCCTTTAAATGCCTGTGCTCCTGGGGTGGGTGCCTGTGACACTTGTGTATATTACTTAAAGATTTCCATGTGCTCCTTTTTACTCTTCATAAGGCATCTTACTTGACTGGTGACATAACAGTCTTGTTTAATAATGCTGTCTCTTCTCAGCTTTGTCTTTAATTTTCCATGTTGCTATCTCTAGTGACTTGATTTGGGTTTTTTCTGACAATATTTATGTGTACAATTGTACGTATATGAATTCAGCTTTTCTAAGAGAGGTGCAGACCATACACGCAACCTTGGGTATGATGTCTGGGTGCACCAATATTAGACACATGCATGCACATGTATATAAAGCATTATGCATTGCAAGAATGTAAAGAGTTTGTCTGCTCACACTACACACTGCATGATACACACCCACACATGGCAGGTAAACCTCCACAATATTTATCTTTACTCGAGCGAAGGATTATCACTCTTCTTGTTCACAAAGACAAATGTAGGAATGAGCAGCTGTTGCAAGTTTGAAGTTAAGAGATGGATGGAGACTCGTCCAGCCTTCTAAACATACTGTAAACCACAGCACTGCAAAATAACAGTGTGACAGAGGGTGATAAAGCATTGCATCTTTACCGAGCATTTCTCAAAAGGGGGACAAACCCAGCACCCAAGTCCCCACTCTGCAGCTGTGGGCTCCAGACCCATTCAGCTGCCATGCCTTGCAGGGGCTGGGTAATGGCACCTTATGTCTTTCACCCCTTAAAACACCGGCTCTGGAGGGGCACAGGTCAGCCGTGGCAGAGCCATCCCTGCCTGCCAGCTGTGCTGCTGCGGTGGTGGCGTGGGCACAGCAGTGTCCCCATGGCCGGCAGGCCCGGCAGAGGGGCCCCGCAGCGAGCGGGGGACACGCTCCTCTCACCAGGCACCAACATCCATGGGCTGGAGCCCTGGTCCCACGCAGCAGAAAACTGTGCCCTGTCTCCCAGGAAAGCCAGGATCCAGCTCTCCCCACGGCCACAAATGCAATTCCAGCACAGGGTAATAATGGTGAAGGGAGGGAGGGAGATGCACGGAGGATGAGCAATGTTTTCCACTGACATCTGAGAGGAGACAATGGTCACCACTATAGGGAGCAAATGCAAGGCTGTGAGGAGGGTGAGAACCATGGAACCAGGAGTTTCTTAATTTAAAAGTACCCAAAGGATGTTCAAGATAGATCCAGGCATCCAAGACACTTGTGTCCAAGGCTGATCTTATGGGCTGAAGGGGGCCATGGAAGGGTTTTAAGAACAAAGGATTTGGTTTCTCCACAGGTTTGCATAAGTTTCTGAACATGTCTCCCCTGCCTCTGAGGAAGGAGGTCCAGTGTCATTTCCCCAGGGAGCTCTGGAGAGCTGTCTTCAGTTTTTAACCTGGTAGAAACACCCATTCTCTCCCATGAAGAAAGATTCCCCCCAGGCCCCAGGGAGCACCCCAGTGCAGAGCAGCACCATTGTCCCTTCACCACCCAGCTGAGCAGTAGAGCAAAGGAGCCCCTGTCCCAGGGGTGAGAGAGGAACAAGCCAAGCATATTTGAAATAGAGACATTTATTTTTCCTATGCTCACCTGCACCACACAAACACACAGCGGCAAGCAGAGGTATTGAGCTTTCTTTCCCAGCTTTCTCTCCTCTGCCAAGAGCAGCAGCACAGATGCCCTGTGCATGTTCTGGGGTGTCCCACATCTCTGCAGGAACAGGTAGGCTCATAGTTCCCACAGCCTTCACTGAAAGCCGGGGGTATAGGCAAAACCTCCCCAGCAGGGAGCCCAGCTCTCTGGGGTTTAAAGGTACATCTCTGGCACCATTTCCTTATACTTTACTTTTAATTGCATCTACTTGAAAAAATCTCTATAGGGCAATGCTGAAAACCTGCATGCAATATCCAGCTCTCGGCATGAGCCCAGACAGCCTCTGCGGCCCTGGTTTCCCTCAGTTTAGAGGTATTTCAGTTGTCATTGTTTCTACCACCCTGGTCTAACCTTCCCACCAGTGCCACTCCCAGCATGGGGAGAAATACTCACCTCTGTCAGCATCCTGCATCCTGTAGATGGAAAAGAAAGGGTGTTGAAAATGTGCATCGGGGTACAGAGCTTTTCTTCTGCCTCTACTCTTTGATTGGTACCTGAGAACAGCAATGCCTTGGGCAGACCTGACTGGGCTGCAGCCAAACCCGTGCCCATGAGCTCTAGGGAAGGGAAGGAAGGGCAGCGGGACTCCTGCAGCTGCACTGCTGGTGGGGCTGTGTTTAGGCACATGTGATGATGCTCCAGTAACAGTTTCTCAGGCTTCACTGCTCTCTGAAAGCCAAAAATGAGAGCCCTTTGCAGAGAAAAGTGGCACCTCTTGTCACACAGTTCAGCTCCATCTACCACCAGGGAAAACACTTCCCACCAAGCCTTTCCACGGAGAGAGAAGAAAACCACAAGAAGGCTCTTGTACTTTTCCTGACTGCTGCTCCCTCTGGAGACTTTCCTAAGGAAGGAAGATATCGCAACCATATTTCCAGGCCTTACTTACACCTCCTTGCCATCCATCCTGCTGTCCTGGAGCAGTGCTTCCCATCACTGAACACACACCTCTCCTGCCCCACATTGATCTCAGTGCAGAGCAGTCAGAGCTAATGCTGTTATATCATCATAAATCTGGTGTAATAGAAAATCAGCCCAAAGAGGCTCACATCCTTTTATATGTTCATTCAGACTATCCAGACACAATAACTCTGTTGTGATCAAAAATGCAATAACGTGGCAATAAGGCACGTATATTAATTATAACTGCAGTTCAAACATCAGCTAGTTTACATAAGAGTAATTAAAATCACAATTGACCTTTTGTAGAAACATACGGCTATGCTTAATTCTAGCCACTAGCATTCAAGGCTTTTATTTAAATGGTATTCCTAATTCATAATTAAATCCTTTTTGAAAATATTTTTTATGGCAAACTGAAAATTACTTGTATCCTGTGTGTTTGTTCTTTATACAAACACACTCATATTCTCAGGAAAATGGTTTAATACGCAAAAGCAGATTTTAAAAAATATATATTTATTCTAAAACCACTTGAATTTTCATCTGTAAAGCAGTTATATTTAGCTCTTATCTAAGAATGATCAAATAACATCCAGTCATGTGAGACTCATACCTATTTATTTCTCAGTCCTTCTGTACTATTTATTGTTTCTTGCATTAGTCAGAAAAATCCCATTTTTAATGAGGAACATCTATTTCATATCATATCACTGCCTTTCATGATCCCAGGCACCCTGGCCTAAAGCATCTCTCCAGCACCCTACAAGGCAGAAGTAGCCTCAGGGGTCAGGGAGAGGCAACAAAAGCGACATCAGGAAAAACTTCTGCAGGAAGAAAATGGGGAATGGTCTTCTCAATTGTACCTGCATTTAAAGTCCATGGGCCATTTTGCAAGTCCTTCTCCATGCCAGATGTCTGGCAAGAAAACAACCTCGATTTTGAGGGAATGGTTTGGAGGGGTCTGTTGGAGAACAGGAATGTTTCGCATGAGTGGGGACAGCTGGGGCAAGCCCACCATTTGCAAACGTGCCTGTGGTTATGCTTTCAATAGGTGGCACTTATGAATAATAATAATATGCATAATCTATCTTGTGCCCAGGCAGGAGAGAAAACATAAGTGGACAAGCCTGAAGGCATGGCCGTCTATTAAAGGTTGCTTGGGAATTCTCTGCAGAGTTAGGGCAAAACTGTGCTGCTAAACATGGCTGGGGGATTTGCATATTTAAGAAAAGAGGACTAATTGAAAATCTCTTCTGGATGAGTGATTTACATTTCTTACAGATCAAATTACAGGAGGTGAAATACAGTTTTGCCCTTTTGTTGTTTATTTGATTGCAAGCTTTCACTGCTAGCTTTCCTTTTTATTAAAGAGCTTCAATGCAGACTTCCAGGAAAAAGTCCAAATTCCCAAGCCACAATAAGCACCTAAAGCCTAAACCCTGCAGAAATTCGCAATCCTGCTTTGTTCTGTGGCCATTTGTAGACATCTTGAATTAAGCACACATGGCTTGGGATCTTAGTAATTAAGTATAAAAATAATAAGAAAATTGCAAAAACACACATGCTCTCTTCTACCTATTGCTGCAAACATAATCCAGGTCTATTCTCATCAGCAGTGAGGACAGTATAACATAAGGGAAAGACATATTTGATTTTAAAGTAGCCCAAGAAATAATGAGGCAAGTATCTTGGACATTTCCCAGAGAAATATGGATCAGGCTGACCTTTATTTTTCATTCGTTTATATAATGCCTCAACTGCTTTATTTTAAAAGAAAAAAAATTGTATTCTTTAAAAAGAAGAAATAAGTGTCTAATTCTGGTGAATACACTTCCTTTGCACTGCAAACCAGCAGCCACTGTCGTGGTTCCCAGGGTATTTCCATTCCCCTGGGACCATGGGAAATTACTTCTGCTCCCAGTGAGGTAACCCAGCCCAGGAAAGGGCTCCCACCAGCTCACAAACAAGGCTGGTACCGAGCTGAGGAAAGAACTTCAGAAAACTCAGCATTTTATCTGTGAGCCAGGGAAGAAGAGCAGATGAGGAGGAGTTCTTCCATGAGATGTCAACTTGCCTTCAGCAGGAGAAAGTCTGTAGCTGGGGACACCACTAACACAATGCTCATTAGAAATGCGATGCTGAGAGTACTCCCATCAGTACGGGATTTTGGGATGTGTGGCTCAGCTGATGGCTCACTCCAGCAGTGACAGCACCTTGCAAACAACAGGGACTCAAGACACCTGTGGGGCAGGAGACCCATGCTCACCACTTATTTACCACACCTCAAACAACCCAGCTGCAGAAGAGTATCAGAGTGCTGGTATTTTAATTGAAGATGGCTGTATGAGCAGCAGAGAACCTCACCACCTTAGTGTTGATAATAGGTATGGGGAAGGGGGGAGGGTGGCAGCAAATCAAAGAGAGTGGTTTTCTAAGTCCATGTACACAAGAGAGAGAGCACAATGAAAATTGAAGAAAACACTCAAGTATAAAGCATCAAACATTTCAACTTTAGTACTACTGCTTAGGCCAAGCAAAAAAAAAAAAAAAAAAATCTATTGGCATGGGGAGAAAACACATCTCTGGATTTTGATAAAGCTATGGGAGGTTATTTGGAGGATGAATTCCCTGGGCCAGTTAAAAGTGGTTGTGCTCTGCTGAAATAAATTCCACCCTGGGATTTAGTATAGTAAGTTCTCTGAAGATGCCGTAGTGGATGAGCTGGCAGCCCAGGGGTTTCCCACACTCTACCTCTGGGTGTTCTAGGAAAGCAAATTTAAGTGCTGAGAAGAGTGGGGAATGCAAGAGGAATCCAATATCAGGCTTTCTGCTGGCTTAACTGCTGCTAATCGTCTCCGTACATGTGAACTGGGTGTAAAATGTTCCCACATCAGAGCTGTAGTTGTGCATAGGTGTAAATTACTACACAAGGTTCAAGGCAGCTCTCAGCCATGTCCAAGCTGCCTAATTAGCAGTTGTTAGTGTGGCAGAGCTATGAAGTGCTAATATTCAAATGTTATGACTGTGATGCCTCTTGCCAAAATCCATAAAGTGCTTGGAAGCTGGCTAGTGTTACTGACTAAACTCCCTCTTCCTTCTCAAGCAAAGGATCAAAGGCAGCCATGCTAATTAACCTCTCCTTTTAGAGCATCTATGGTGAAAATATGATGCTGCACCAGGGCTGCTGCCACAGCAGTGCCTGGCCTTGACAGGAGATGCTACAGAGCTGGAAAAGCAGAGCTTTTGCTTTCTGTCTCATACAAGGCAGCTCCCTCATTTGGGTATTGCTGTTCTGGGTGGCAAAGATGAAAAACCATATATTTTTTGTAACACTGTTATTTTAAAACTAAGCCTTTTGACTCACACAGTCAACCTCTAAAACAAGGCCTACAGGACTGGAGAAAAGCACTCATATAACATATAGTACTTGACATTGCCTATGGCTAAATATAGGGAACAAGATGTTCTCTGTGGCCATACCAAGCTTCCTTAGTCATATACACTTTAATCTAAGCCCTGCTACAGGGAGAGAGATCCCTGGCCCCATTCTCCCTTCTGAGCAGCAACAGCGGGGCGAGTACAATGTGCGTCCACTGAAGCATGGCCAACACGGCACCAAGGCTCAGCTCTGTGCAGATCAACCCAGTCAGGCAGGAGCATGCCCTTGGTGCAGCTAATTTCAGAGCTATTTTCTATGGTTAGCATCAAAGACATTTTTTACGGCGTGCATGTATGAAATTACGGCTCACTAATTTCATAAATGGCAGAGTGCATATCTGACCCTCTTCTCCCCCCCAAATCCTCTGAAAATCTGTGTGCTGTACCCAGCCAGCAGAGACCATGGTGCAGAGACATCCCTACCCCAGCCACAGCATCTTCTGGAGGAGAGGGCCACAGGAAAGGAGTTGCTTGAGGACCCTCCCTGTGGGCCCATCTTCCCCGGGGAGGTGGTCCCAGGGATAGGGCCTGTGAATCCACAGGGATTCAGAGCAACCCACTCACAGTGATGTTGACACTGAATGTCCTGAGCTTGAAGGCATCTGCAGAACAACTTGGCACCATCATCCCTGCTTTGCCACTGCAAAAGGGACCTCCCAGCGTAGGACAGCTTTCCCCAGGTACAACATTAGCAGACCTTAGCAAAACAGCTCCATTTCTTCTGTCTGTGGAACACACAACCTCCTTCAGCCAGCCAGATTCTCAAGAGAGAAGATCTTAATTTTATATCATCTTTAAAGCACTTTTCAAACCCTCAAGGACTCATGCTTGAAACACACACAGTATATTGACTAACAGACTTGGGTTTGTCAACACAGCTTGACCCAAGTCCACATACACAAAGAGAAACCCCACTGAGCTCTTGCCTCACACAAGGGTGGGTAGAAGGGCCTTGCTCACCCAGCACCATCCTCTGCTCATGGTAACCAAGAAATCTCTGGTGTCAGGCTCAGCAGATGAGAGCATGGGGAAATGGAAACCTCACATAACTCTCTGAAAAAAAATCCCATAAAAAAGTGGGTTTTCCCAGCAAAAAGAAAAAAAACCCCAAATCTCATCAAAAGCTGTAGAGCTTCTCAGCAAGATGGGTACTGGCAGAGCTGGGCTCAGTCACACCGCGTGGAAGGGAAGTCCCTGTGACTGAGAAGAGAATGGGTATCTGCAGCACAGCATAAATTAATATGACAGTTGCTGCTTTTTCAGTGAAATCAAACCCCAGCCATCCCCTGTCACAAATAGAAACTTCACAGATGCACTACAGGATATTTCATTGTTAAATATTTTGAATTTTCAACACAAGAAATACTACCTAGCACTAGTTGCATTATTTGTTTCATAGGGAAGGGATTAACATTCCTGGGGGTCAGAAAAGAGGCATATACCACTATCTATATCGCTATATCACTAAAGCAAGAAAATATGATTATTTCTTTGTTTTCACAGGTCCTCATGCAGACAAATGCAGTTCTTGGAGATACTCTGACACAGGCCTGGAGTACATAGCACTCCTTCATTTGCACTTCAAGTGCTCTGAATCTGGGCAAGGACTCCAGTCTCAGAAACAGATCCTTCAGCCGTTTACATCATGTAAGTGTGAGGTTATTCCTGATTTTTGCTAGCATGGCTGAATGTAGCACTTGTTCCCATGTATTTATTTATGTTGTCTATAAAAGATTTATAACTTTTTTTAAAAGAGGCAGCAATTATTGTCTCATTTATACTAGCGAACTCTTGAATAGCAAAACCAACTCCAGATAGTTGGAATATCTTAGGGAGTAGATCTGGCCCAGTGGCTTTATTTCTGGAGCTCTGCTCCACCTCTGAATTTTAAAAATGGTATATTCATGCTCTGAGGCAAATCTCATTTTCCAGCTCAAACATTTTATGCAATATTTTAGTAGGCTGTTTCATACTGCTGTACAGTCTCCAATTTTAAGAATTATCAATAATGTATTCTTCCATGTAACCTCTTTAACACTCACAATAGAATAAAATAAAAACACATCAACAAAAAAATTGTCTCTGCTTGGCAATGCTATGTGAATGTTAAATTTCCCATTTCACAATGCAGCTATCACTATAAACTCTGAGGGCGGATTAACGCTCTTCTGGTACTTCACTGTATCAGAACACGGATTTGCAGACAACAGCTGCAGCAAATTCCCTTGACTGAGAAGAATTACAAGTATTATCACCTAGATCATTAAACTGGGTTCATAGATTGCAGAATGTCTTCAATCAATTCATCTAAGATAACTTGAAGCCAGCTGGACCCCCTCAGTGAGAACTTGACTTAATTGGCCAATAAGTGGCTGGAAAAGGTGCATGCGATTTGATAAAATTACAGACTGCAGAAGCGATTACAATTTGGAGAACCACAGAGGGTAGCCTCCGGGTCAGCCCTTTTGGAGAGGGCTAAGTTAATGTCCACTATTAAGAGCTGCTGTGAAAAATGTTGGCCCACTTGGTGCTCAGATGTAAAGTGTATCCAGGTCATTCCTCAGCTGATGGAGGGAGAGATGTGCACATTTATCACTGCTCTGGCCTCATTTCTGCCTTGGTAATAGTCGTACACTAACAACTGCTGGCAGTTTCATGGTTTTCTGGGTACCCTTCATTTTATTGGCATAACTAAAATATTATCTGAGCAAAGCAATCCATCTGCTAAAGAAAAACACTTTCCTTCAATTACATCCCCCGAGTCTTTTCTTAAGAAAGGTTAAAACACCAGGAAGTTGAAAAATATACATTAGTTTGTTTTTATTTTTTCCAATGTACTGCAAATATGCTTTCTTGTTACTGGATAAGAGGTAGGTCTACATATTTACCACCACAAAATGTTAGAGAATATTCCTAGCTTTAAGAAAAGGGTCAACTCACAATATCACATTAGCATTTAAGTACAAAGCATTATTTAAAAGCAATTGCCTATCTTCCTCTTCCTGCACCCCCACAAAAAAAAAAAAAAAAAGGGGGCTAGAAAAGATTGCTTAAGTATTTTCTCCACGGTTTTAGATTTAATAATGAAATAGATTAGGTCATTTGCAGAAAAGCAGTATTTTTTAAAATGGCGCTACAGTGTGCAAAAAACCCATTGCATTACCCAATTGTGTTAAACATCATGGAAAAACAGAGCTTGATCCTGCGTGAGCTCAGCAGGCAGGGCTCCCATTGACCTTGGAGAGGGGCTGTGGGTGCCTCCCAGGCATTAACCCTTTTGTTAGCCCCACCCCAAGACAGGGCTTGCAATCACTTCTGCACCGATAGAGTGTACCTGCTGTGATTCCATGTTGCTGAGGATGCATATTTTTCATGGATTGGATAATTTTCATGGGTTTTGTTTTGTTATTTTTAAATCCCTACCTTTTATAGAGCTAGCTCCAAGACTCAAATATCTAATGCAGATATTCAGAAGTAGCTTGGTCTCACTTCAAGGATTTTTTTGCTGATGGCTAAGTTGTTATAACAGTAAATGGTGTAACATACAATCAAAAGCCTAGGGGTTGCCTAGTTAGCTAGATGCACACAAAACACAAATTAATGAAGTGTGGAAGGACAAGTTACATCTTACCATTAAACAGGGAAAGATGGGGCTCTGACACAGTGATTTTAAGCTGCAAATATCAAGTCTGAAAAGAATTCTACTTTAAAAAAAAAGGTACAAAATGCATACTTTCTTAAAATGCTTTCCCTTCATAAGTCAGAAATGTCACAATCCAGTTCTATCTCACCCACAGACAGAAATTAAGTTGCCATTTGTTTGCTGGGTCTCCTACCATGTAACAGATGTTTCTTCCCAAGGAACCACTGGGGTCCCATTGCACCAAACCACAAAGCACAGTTACCCAGGGCACAGGTTAAGGTAGGCTCAGCAGAGAGCTGGCTGCTGCTTTGGGAAAAAAAAAACATCTATTTGAGGGAGCTTTCTTAAGATAGGAAGTTCAGGTTTAGTCTGTCCCTAACTGTGGGTAGAAAACACACATTTCCAAATGCTTCTGGTGAAAGCAATCCACTTTGGTCATGTAAAAATGGCCTTTCATTTTCAAATGTAAAGGAGAGTCCTAAGACATTTGAAAAAGGGTCAAAACAATGCAGGATGTGTCCAGATTGTCCAGATGACCATGTGGCAGTCCCTCCACCCCCACCCCACTTTTTGATCCACCTAGAATTTTGTGGAAAAGACTGATTTTAGCAAGAAGTTTTTTGAGATTTGTGACCCTATCCTGTTCACTTGGAAGTACCACTTGGTGAGATCAAGCGGCACAGCTGGGATGGCCACAGCTTCACCTGTTCTGTGGGATCTCCTTCCCACATAATGGAGTTCTCTTTCCCCTGCCCATGCAGATGCGCTTATTCTCTTCTGCATTCAGGACACTCCTGCATTCCAAACTACTGTGTGAAAACATGGTGTCTGTCATAGGCACAGAGATGTCATGAATGTTTCAATTCCTGGTCCTGTCCCTCCAGTCAGGTGTTTCAGTTTAGTGGGTAACACTCTGTTCTGATGTCTTTGGTGCTAGGAAGGAGATTCTGCTTTCTTGCTGTTTTAAACAGGAGAGTATGAGGGCTTTGCTGCACTGGGTACACACACTCAGTCTGTGCTCTAGCACAGGCAAAGCTCTAGCTCTCCCCACTTAGCTCTCCAGTATTGCTTTGCTGGTTAAGCCCTGACGTGAAAAGCCCTTTCTAGGCAAATTTCAGCATTTTAAGCGCTGTCCTTGCTTGGCAGAAGGATGCTGCCTGCCAAGATTTACCTTTCAATGCAGGATGGAAACCCAGAGGGCTGCTTGTCCTCTGCTCCCAGCTCTGCAAGAGTTGCCCTGTACAGCCAGGGTCAAACTGAAATTGTGTGACTTCAGTGCCACCGTGCACTCAGTGCGACCTTGAATGCAACGTCCCCATCCACCAGCAAGTGACCAGCCAGGCCTGCCACCTGCCATGGGAGGAAAAGGGAAACTAATTGAGTTGTACACGACTTAATCACATTAGCATTCCTTGTGCTGCCATTTCCCATGTCCCCACAAGCTCGTGCCATGTTTGTGGTTACTGGTGCTCCCACACACCCTGGGGCAGCAGGTTTCAGACACGCATTGAACTGTCGCTTGCAAATTTAGAAATCTATTTTTAAAGCAAACTAAGCAAACAATGGTGCTTTCTCTGCCTGTCAAAAAGATCATTAAAGGAACAGTTGCTGGCGGGGATTTCAGTGGCAAACAGGCCAGGCTTGGCAGGGCAGGACCTTTGCTCCAGCTCACTGCGCTGAACTGAAGCGACGCTCCTCCATCACACCACTGGCTCTTCATCAGGAAACACCAACCAGCAGATCAGGGTGGGCTGATCCAGGAGTTCCCAGAAAAACTGTCCAAAATTTTCACCTTCTTAGGGAAAAGCCCTCCAGGTCAGTTCTGCCACCCCAGAAGGAGAGGGTGAAGCCATTGCCCACTGTGACATTTTGGTACCATCCTTGGTCTTCTCTCTTTGTGTCCAGACTGGAGCCCTGCAGCCTCACTGCCACAGCATCATGCTACAGGCATTGGAGGACTCGCCGTTCTCCTGAGGCAGCTCTGTCCCCCAGAACCACTCGGCCACCTGAGGATGGCAATCCCACTGAACAGCAAGTCCATGTGATCATGAACAAAACTGCAAGAGCCAGTGCTAGATGAGAAATATAAACACCTTTCAGACTTATTTTTCTTTAACATTAAGATATTTAAGACCATCTCACTTCTGTGCTCCAGACTTTCAATGATTAAGGGCTGCGGTGTTGACTGCCCACAGCTGTGGCATCACCCATTTCTACTCAGGCTAACACAGTGAGTTACACAGCCCCTTTTTGGCTGCCTCCACAGCACAGTCTCTCAACCTGCAGGTGCAGGAAGCCAGGCCAGCACTGCCTGCTCCCACACAAGGGGCTGCAGCAGTTGGGTCTGAAGCCAAGCAGGGACCACCAAGGCAGGGAGCCCTCCCTGGCCCTGCAGGGGGTGGTTAGAGGAGGGAGACAGACAAGAGCCCACAACTGCCCAGATGTTGCATTCTCTCCAGTGCAGCTGGGTTGCTTCATCTGCCCAGCCCAATATTTTCCATTTGGCTACAGCAACCACTGCAGTGTAGGGTCCAGCAGAGAAGAGCCACTGCTGAGATCCCTGTGCTAAACTAGAGGACAGGAAGTGGGAACACAGATCCTATGGCTGAGCTTCTGGCAAGGAAGTATTTAATTTACCCTGCACGTGAGAGGCAGACCCACACACTTTACTCAACCAAACAATGGAAGTATCTGGATCCACTTTGGCATATTCCAAACACATTGCACCCCATCAGCATCTTTGAGGGATCTATTAATTATCTAGACACTAGACACAGAAGTAACTGAGATAACCTTTCCTTCCTTCTGTCTTTCAGCACTAAGGAGGTGGTGTAGAAAGGAGGTTATTTATACATGGAATAGAAAAGTCTATTTTTTGTTTACTTTGAAAAAGCCTAGTATTGACTTCCATTTATCTTCCAATAAGTCCTTGTCCACTGCAGCTCAGAATATAATATGTTCCAAGGGCAATTACTCCTTAATGAGAGCTGAAATTTCCGTGGTTTTTATTCCATTCATTAAAAGGGAAAGAGAAGGAGAGAAAAAAATAAGAGAGTTAGAAAATGGCATGAAAGCATATTATCAGTAAATTGTTTCCACTGTGTTTGTGACTCTTCTTAATGTTTTATGAATATGCTAAAAAATTTGCTCAGGCATTTTTCCTTGGGCACTCTAGTTAATTACTTATTCAGAGAGCTTCTACTCTGTTCCTTGCAAAATGTGTTGTGCATTAATTCTGATTATGTACAAAAACCCACCTGCAAGGAAAAACTCTGAATCAGTAATGCTGATAAAATGAGCAGCTCTCCTGGGGCTTTACTGAGAAACAGGATACTGGACAGAATTAAAATCTTGTAGCTAAGGCTATTCATAATGTCATTAACATAAAGGCAATTAAATGAGTTTTTAACCTACAACCCTTTATTGTTATTAATGAACATTAGAAAAACACAGGAGATAAAATTGGTAATTATCTCTGCACCAAGCTATGCAATAATGTGTTTAAATATAAAAAGAAAACAAATGATTATTGTTAGTATTTTCAGTAGTAGAAGCCCCAAGGAGCAGCTCAGTCACATTTAATCACATGGTACTACACCAAGAGGGTTAATTAAACCAGGGCTTTACCTTCAGCATGCTTGGTTATTCTGTTTAATATGGAATCAACAAACAGAAACACCAATCTGCAAAATATTCCAGGCACTGCCTTTACCATCAGGTGAGCCACCTTTACAAAAACCAAGAGAGCTTTTGTTCCCTCCAGGATGAGAAGCTGCAGTCCTCTAATCAAGTTTTTATTGTCGTGTGCTTTAAAAAAAAACATTCCTGAAACAACTATATAAATCCTGGTTCATAGCCCAAGCTTACCATTCTGTAAAAAAAAAGAATTTGGGGATTCAAAAAAGATGAACGTTTGACAGTAGCTGGTAGATATGGCTACAGCACTACAGTGCAGCGAAAGAGCCTCCAGTTCTATTTTTTAATGCAAACTATTGTACCCTCTACTTAAGCAGTCATAAATTAGAATATCTTCTAAAGGAGAAATGCACTAAAGCTCAGTGAAATAGCCTGTATCTAGACTTGAACTTAATAATTTAAGTTTTATGATACATATTTGCAAAATAACTTTAGCATCTCTCTTTTATATTTACCCTTTTAATATATTTACAATATTTTGGGGGTTCAGAAATCTATTATCTGGGCAATTTGTAGCTAAAAAAATGACAATAATTTTATATTCCATGTCAGTAGATAGAGCTTCCCTAAAGAATGTGTCCATCCAGACAGGGCTTGGGAGGGAAGAGCTGAAGGCACTTAAAGACTGCACAGAATCCAGCACTGGACTCATGGAGCAGCATGTGTTATTGCTGCAAGACCCCCACCTCCAACACCCCTGTACCCCCTGTATCCAAGGGGTGGGATCTGTGGGGAACCTTTCCAGCAGCAGGAGGGAGGATGCAGGAGTGAAGGGGAAATGAAAGAAAGAAAACTCAAAGGATGGTTGGCCAATGTGCTGAACATAGGAATAACTGAGTGCATTACACCAGCAGGGGCTGCACATATGGATGCAAAGGAGGCCTGATAGCTATACAGCTACTTTTTCCCTAGAAGATATTCTTTCTGGGACTGCTGAAGAGAAGTGAGAAATTTAAAGGATTTAGTCAAGAAGAAAAATGACCAAGGTGTTCCCTTGCTATTTAGGAGATCTGATTAGTGAAACGGCAGTGGAAGAATGAAGAAAAGAAAAATATCAAAAGGGTGAACAATTGGCATCCCAGTTTACAACAGTAGATACCATTAGATAAACCAGCTGCTTCTTTTAACAGACATGCAGCAAGAACACAGATAACCTGGCAACTCAGACATCCAAAAGAGCCTGCAGAACCTCCCTTCCACAGGGAGTCACAGCAAAGCTCAGAGCTGGATCTCACAAGAAACAGAATCACTTACCAGGCTTAGATGGGACTCAAGCCTAAGGAAAAAGACAGATGCACTGAGAACATAGGAGTAGAGAGAGGGATAGAGGAGGAAGCATCAGAAGTAGTGGTTTGTAATATAAAAATCAGATGGGACCTATCAAGGGTTGATAGCCGGAAGAGTGCAGAGCCCAAAGCTGGAGGGGAAAAGCTGCTTTATGGAGTCAGGCAACTGGAATGGGGCAGACACACTCACAGGTATTTTTGACATCACTGTTAAGTTGCTCCTGAGTCCTTTTTAAACACACACAGCCTTCTGCACCACCACCTGCATTGACAACAATGTGTAGGATCACTGGCACCAACACACCGTGCTGTTAAACAGCAAGCCAAGCCATTATAACCAACAACTGCTTCAGACAACTTTACAGCTCTAAATGCCTGAAAGGTTTTCCCCCAACAACTACAGATTTCTCTTCCTCCTGATGTGCAAGCTGATTTCACTTGCTTGTGTAAGCCTGCTATTCACGGGTATAATAAGAAAAGGGCCAGGCTATTCAAGTGCTGTGTAGATCCAGAAATGATGTGCATACTAACCAGCTCCTCCAAGTCAAATAAGCACAGCTGGTTTAGTTTCTTTTGAACTGGGAGATGTTGTAGGAAGCCATTAAGCTGGGTGAGCTGTGGTAAAGGTGAGATGGCCTCCAGTGGTTTGTATGAGAGCATGCAGCCCTGGCAGTGATGCACAGTGGCACAGGGAACAAGCACGGCGTCACTTCTGTCCCCACACGGGCAATGCTGCACACACACACAGAGATGTGTGTCTTACACATCCCTTGGCAGCCTGTGAGTGTACAACAAAGGGCCACCATGCTGGAGCTCTACTCTCTCTATCTGGGAAGTCGGTTTTGAGTGCTCTCTGCTTTTATGTTCACATTGCATTTTTCTGTGAAAAACAGACACAGCTAAGCAGAAGCACACACTCTTTGTTGCTTTTGGCCATCCTTTTCTATAATTTTAATTATATATCACCAGTTCATTACTTGCTTCTAAACTTTACCCTCTTGCCTTTATAAAGACAAGAATCCCAGGCATTTTTCCATACCCAGATCAAGCCAATGTTCATTTTCATTGAAAGCTGTTTGAGACAGGACCACACTGCACCATCCTGCTCAAGCCCCAGGGGTCTCTTCACCCTCATGCTGGAGGGAATCAGCACAAACAGTAGCATGTGACAGATTAGCAGAGTTACCACCCTTCATCTGTACATTAAAGAAAAGAACCCAAAACACAAATTAATTGTGGTGAGGACAAGATAACGCCCATTTGAAGACAAATTTCATTACATGTACCTTGGGGGAGTTTAAAATTGCTGTGACCACTTGCTGTTTTGGACATTTTAATCCAAGGCAGTCATCCAACACAGCAGTGATCCAAAAATGCAGTAACATTCCAAGAAGGAAAGGAGCACTGTGAAGTATCCCCAGGTTTCTGACATCAGCAACACCCAGGTCAGTACAAGCATTCCTGCTCTGCTCAGATGAAACTCATAAACCTGGGAATAACCTGCTCGCTGTGGGGAACAGCTCACTGGAGCCATCCACCAGGGCATCTGGTCACAGTCACCACAGTGAAGGGAGCACACAAGAAATCAGTCTATTCTAGCATAACACATCCTATCTTCTTTATAAGCTAAGTCATGGAAGAACTGCCAAGCCCACATCTTATTTACAGTATTTTAGTGGATAAATGACACTCTTGCTACTTTTTTTGTCACCTATCAAGTATTTACAGTGACAACAGCCTGTTTTCTGTCATTTAGAGGGCTGGCACCCGTCTGGATAACAGCATGACTCAATATTCCTGAAGTACTAGATTTCTGTAAGAGAGGAAAAATCAATAACTGTGACAAGTGCTATCCATTAGAGCTCAAGAGCAGAGAGCAAACGATTACACAGTGTCATTTGTTTAATATAACAAGACTGTAAATGAAAATTATATCAATTGATCTTTGGAGGATAAAACATCCTTTCAAAGGCAGGATGACCATGGACCAGATCTACTTGACTTCCCAAGGCCAAAATGGTCAATACCAGCTGAAGCTCAAGGTTCCCATCCTGTCAGTTGATGGTCCCCTTTAAGATCAATAGCTTCCACTACACGCAGATCATGGCAACAGCAGCCATCAGCACCAGTTCCCCATTCCAAGGCAGAGCCAGAAATGTATTTTTCTGTGCATCTCTGCTTTTTCTTCATCAGGTTTCCCAGAGCAAAGCAACAAATGCATAAAAAATACATCATCTATATTGAGATCTCTATTTCAATATTTATAATATATGCTTATACTCAACATAACAGCATATCTAAGCACTCCATGAACATGGACAGCAGGAGGTAAAGAAATTTGTCTGGCTTCAAGAGCACAGTCACCCTCTGCTCTCCAGCTCCCTTCCCACCCCGGTCTCTCTCATTGTTTGGCTTTATGGCCTTGTGCCACTTGGGCTGATGTTTCACTTCTAAATGGCATTTCAGCTTTGGCCCCCCTCACTGCCCAGCACCCTCTCCCGGATTAGCTCTTGGGTGCCATATGGTACAAATGGCCTGCCACACACTCGCTCAGTCAGCGTTTAAAAACCTGCCAGAACGCTGCCTCAGCTGGCAGCCTGCCTGGTGGCTCCGTGGGCTGCGAAGGGAGCGTGACGCTGCCTGGAAATAATTGAGATGGGGCCCTGCCAGGTCACACACAGCAGCCCTGGGAGCAGCGCTCCCCTTGCCCGTCCGCTCCCCCACGGCACGCTCAGACATTCCTGCGCACGAATCCCCCTTGCCATCGCGCCAATTCCCCAGCTGCCTGCCGATGCAGTAAAAAATAGCACTTGTTTATTTCGGCTGTATTCTGCCTCATTCTGAGCACGGGCCCAGGAGAGCAGCGTCATGGACCGCTCCCCAGACAGCGCCACAGGGAGCTCCCCAGCTCCCGGCCACAGCGGGGCACCCAGCCCTGCAAGGACAGCCACCGACTGTCATGTGGAGGACAGGCAGGGCAGCAGGACCACCAGGAACTTGCTAAGGTTTCCTCACCTTGCCATAAAGTCCTTTCCTAAAGCATATATATATTCTCCTCCTTTCACAGTGGCGTGTGCATGTTCTCAGCTACTTGCTGAGGGTTGATCAGTCCAAAAGCATTACCCTTAGAGACCCAGTCTGGAGAAACAGAAGAGAAGTAAGCCTTGTAAGGCTTAGTAGAAGCTCAGTAGAATATTGGCCCCTTGTCTCAGGGGAGAAAAAAATGCATGAAAAACAGCTACAGCAGCAGACCTCCACCAGCGTCTCTCCAACAACAGATATTTTTCCCCTCCTCTTTGACTGTCTTGCAGCCTGACCAAGCTTCTAGCTTTCCTTCATCCTACAGCAGTTC
This sequence comes from Poecile atricapillus, assembly GCF_030490865.1. NCBI lineage: Eukaryota > Metazoa > Chordata > Aves > Passeriformes > Paridae > Poecile > Poecile atricapillus. The sequence goes on along the minus strand of NC_081255.1, from coordinate 18,075,214 downwards.
TGACTCCACTTTCTCTTCTACCAATCTGATCTGATTTTTGCTCAACTTTTTTTCCTCCAAGAAAGGAGACTTTCTATCTTCTTGTTATACTAGAAGCAGAATAATTCAGATGTCTGGATCATCTCATACCAAACAGTATATTTTGGTTTTGATCCCCATGAGATCTGTATCAGATTTTGTTTACAGATTTTGGCTGAGATCTTCTCATGGGCTACTCCAGCTGTAGGGCTTTTCCCTATCAGTGGTCCCCCCCATCCAAAGTCCTGCTGCTAGTGCTGTGAAATTGTTTTCCTCTGATGCCATTTCACAAAAAAGGCAATAATCATGGAATAGATGATCCTTCTGGGTCCCTTCTAGCTCAGACAAATCCAATTCTGAAGTGTAAGCTAGGAGTTACTTAGCCCATGCTAAGTACCCACACCAGAGCTGGTGACCTACCATCCCACCCAGGAGCCGTGCAGTGGCCATAGCACAGACAGGCAGTGTGACAGAAGCTGGTGGCAAGGCTCAGAGGAGGGGCACCTGGAGCACACTGGGCCCACCAAGGCCCCAGACACACCAACTCCCTGAGCAGTGGAAGCTGTGGACACGCCCAGCAACACCTGGAAAATGACCTATCATGGAAAACCTGAGATAGGCAAGAAATGATGTTGGCTGAAGCACTCAGCTGAACTCCCACCATCCATCTCCTTGGGGCACTTGTGAAGTGAAGTACCTCAAGCTTCTGCAAACCACTGATCACAAAGGGTCAGGCATCCAGCTTCACTTACAGCAGACGAGAAGAAGAAAACTTGCTACTCCTGTGTCACTTTCTATTGGGCAAGTAGGTCAGCAGTTAAGATGATGCTACTCCTTAAAAGACATCATTTTGTGTGTTTGTAACTCGTCAACTCCAGATAACCTCCAATTGAGCATCAAACCTGCAGGAGCCTTCATTCTTCCTAGATTGGACTTCAAAGCTGTAACATTACCTATACATATTTGTGCGTTATTTAGCTCTTGTTAGACTAAGCTTTGCCCTTCAGTCGCAGTGGGGAGTGGATAGAAGAAAGGCAATATCAGAACAAAAAAAAAAGCAAAACTATAAAAGGAAATGCAGGATGAAAACACCTTGACAATGACTGGTGGCTACGTTGGTAATTCCTGTGCAGTGGAGAAGAAAGTAGCAATGCCACTGTTCTAATGTTTTCTGGTGAAATATCTGTACAATGTGCCTACACAAAGCTTCAGATGAAACAATCTCTTTATAAGCTTTTGATAGCTAGAAAAGAAGTGGCTTTGCCATTATCTCTGTTTGTGAAATGAAAGTAATACTTAGTCTTGGTGCTCCTGTATGGAGGTGCTGATCATCACAGTGACAGCCAAACTACCTTTGCTTGTTTGTTGTTTACCTTATGATAAGGGGAAGAAGCTCCTTTGTTGTCATTGTATCGTGTGATGTGGTAAAACACAATCCATGCCCAATGTGCAAAGGAATTTCAAGCCAGCAATATTTATCCATGCATAGACAGCACATATTGCTGCTTTGCTGTCAGTGCTGCTTGCAGTGCTTTAGTGAAAATGAAAGGGCATTTGTATCTCAAGTGCTACACTGTGTTGTGACAACATGAGTGTTGCAAGGGCTGTTTGGTATTGTACCACACACACAGGGCTGAGAAGGAAGGTTCCACCACAGCTGCCTGGAAAGACTCAAAGTGCATGAAAGAAACCCTTACAAGTGAGATTTGTAACCTGCTGCTGTAAGGGTTGTGCTCCCATACCCAAATGCTGCCCTGGCTGTTCCTGCTGTTGGCAGCAAGGAGCTGCTGTTCCTGGGAAGCATCACTGCCTGCACAGGTGGCTGAGGTGCATTTGAGTGGAATTTGGCCAGTACATGAAGCCCACTAAGAAACACCAGGAACCTGGTATTTCACATGCTGAGCAACTTTTTAACTGGATAAAGGATCCTAGGTGAACAGTATAGCCTGAAACAGTCTGAGGGGATTAAAACCTTTCACAAGCAATCAGCTCTACCTAGCAGGTTTCCAGGGTCTGTTATATATGGTGCAGCACAAGATCTTCCATTTTCCTGAAATAAGCAAAGAAATAATCAATACACAAGTGCTGGACCAAGCAGCTTTAAGGCTCGTACAGGTTCACTGCAGTTTCCCAGCTTTAACATGATGACTTATCTACCAAAATAATTATTCTCTCACAAAGTTCAAAACACATGGAATTCCCCATCAAACTCAGCAGTTGTTTTAAAACTGGTCCTATATTCACAGTCAGAACCTGCAAAGAAAGAAGAAAAAACCTACCTGACACGTCTTCTTTCTTTAGCCTCTGATCTTGAGTCAGAGGAAGCTGTCAACACAACTGCACTTGGGAATAAGTCCCTAGCAAGGCTAGGGGAAGCATTTGTGTGTTAATAGTACATGATTTACCCTCACCACAACCTCTGTGCCAAAGCCACCTCCCCTGCATGTGGCTGACCATGCCTGCTTCATGGGCAGTGCTGGCACTGGAGGGTGGCTCCTGCTGGGCTTCCTAAAACCACAGGACTCCAAGACCAAGGGACATTTAGAAGGGAAACTTGGCACACAGGTAGCACTGCAGGGTCCCAAAGTCTCTTGAGCTCACCATCAAGTTTGTGGCATTTTCCCCCATGACATTAAGATGTTCTTCTCTGTGGTGGGGCAGAGTACTGGCATGGACAAGTGACAGAAATGTCTCCAAAGCAGGCACCATCCACCTTTCATTCTCAAGCCTGCAGTCTTTCCATCCCTGCTCGTAAGAGGCAGGTGTGCCTACAATCACACTTAAGCCCCCACTCGGCAACCTGACTTCAGAACTTTCCAGAAGTTGTAAAACATCCTCTTGCAGGTCCCTTGGCTAATGGGCTTGTAGAGAAGGGCAGCTGGATTGCAGCTGTCTCCTCCCACAGAGCAGTCATCAGAGCTTCAAACACCTGAAAGGCGAGAAGAAAAGGGATTCACATTTAAAAATACCAAGTCACTTCGGCTACTACTAGCCTATTGATTCCTAAATCAATAAACTCAACTAAATAAACTGGGACTCACTGAATTAAAGCAGAACACGACGCTCTGTGCTCTGAAGTGGAGTGAGAGCTGCTTTCTGCCTTACAGCCAATGCAGGAGCTGCCAACAGCTTTGCACCTTCCTGACTTGTGCTATCTCAAGAAGAAAAGCACTATTTTCCCTCATTTGCATGTCCATCTCTGTTAATTGGTGACAAGCACGACCAGTCGCCCCAGCACCCCCTCCGAGGTGCAGAGCACAGTGGTGTTCCCACAACATCACTGTTATTCTGGGAGTCAGCCTCGATGGGAAGCAGAAACCTGTACCAAGAAAACCTGCAATTGGTAAAGCAGATTTTTTCTGCCCTGTTTGATTCCAGCCACAGGGTGCTATGGAATAACAGCTCTTTGTATTGCAGATATCTTTTAGGCTGCTTCCTTCTCACTGAGTATATTCCACAGAGCTGTTCTTTGCAGTCAAAAACACAGACAAACATGGATTACAATGAAAATATTTGAATGGGCTTTGATGAGGCTGTGGAACTAGAAAACACCATCGTAACAGCTGGGATCCCTGCACTGAAAGGACACACTGTTAACTGAAGTAAATATGTTGCTATGAATTTCTGACTTAATTGACAGAACATTTTATAGTGTGAACTTCAAAATCTCATTAGGAATGAATCAGAACATGGCTGTGTGCCTGTAACATTTTCAATGCCAACATATAGTCAGGCCTGCTTGGAGTTGATATCATTTCTTGATCAAGCAGCTGAGAGATTCCAATGTAATTCAGTGCAATCAATTATAATGCTTCATGCCAATACGTAAAACTAAATTGGATTAACAGAAATACCATCACGAAATTGTGGTCTGACAGACAAATCCCAGCATTTTTAGTGGCTCTTAGTTCACAGCCATCCCTGACATGCCTAAGCTAAAGAAATAAAGGCATTTTCCTGCTAACATTGAGATGTGAGGTGCCCGAGAGGCCAGCTAGGCTGCACAGGAGGATCTCTGTGTGATTGAAGGGCTCTGTCAGTAACTCCTTCTGCCCCACGAGGACACTACATTTTGGCACTTGACTACATTACCCCTGTCATACTCATTCTTATTATGGAGGTACAACTTAATTCTCGTCAGTTTCAGAGATAATATTACAAAACTAAGCATAATTAAAATATCTTCCAGACATTTAATGCCTGCCTGTTCCTGCTCAGTGTGTGGCCACACATTGCTGACAGAGCAGCACCCGTAAATCTCCCAGCCGAGGCACAGCCACTGCTGACTGCCCAAACTCCCAGCTCAGCTCCCTGCCCTGGCAAAGGCAGGCTGGGCTGTTGGGATGCACAGCATGGCAGCGTTCTGGGGAGCATGCTTCACCCTCGGACCAGCCTGCCCTCCTCAGGAAAGGGTGGTCTCCTGAGCCAGGAGAAACTTGGAAAGCTGGAGTTTGGAGGGACTACCTTTACAGAAGTCAATTAACTGGGAACACCTAGCACTAGCACCCTCGTCTGAAAGTCAGCTACCAGTTACTTCAACAAGATGACTGATGAGGCTCTGGTGAATCTTTTGTGAGAGATTTAGGAGGTAAAAAATTCCATTGTATGTGGTTGGTTGCCTCTTTCAGTCAAATATGTGTCTTAAGAAATTACTGAATTATTTGAAACAAACTCAAACTGTCCACCACTTTCTCAGGACCACTGCTTAACTAATTTATTACATTTGGAGAACTGACCTTTTGATGCTTGGGAGACCTGCGAGCTGGCACAGTATCCCTGATGCAGTACCCCAAGAAAGCAGGACTGAGGGCAACAGAGCAACACGCCAGACATCTCTGCTTTCCCACTGCCAGGCTGGAGCTGCACAGGTCACACAACCCTGGCTGGATCTCAAAGTGACCCCCAAAAGCCAAGGGTGAAAAAATACCAGTTCATACAGCCAGGTTTATTCATTCACTGTTTCCTTCTGAGCTAAAGGGATGCCTGGGAGCTGAGGCAATCCCTTAATATCTGCTTAGCCCACAAGTACACAAATTAAAATATCTGACAGACTGCTAATGAGCTGATGTTGGAATGACTGGGTAGTCTGTTATCATTTGGCCATTCACAGTTTCCTCACAGCCCATCTGCGAGCCGAGCCAGGCGCAGCTACAGCCTTCCTCCATTTACACCTTTTGCCATTATCGGCCTTTGGGAAAGGCCTTTAGCAATTAAAGTTTGTATCAAACATATTTTCATCTTTCCCACCCTGTTACTAGCCCCTCTGTGCTACTACAAAAGGTCTGTTTAACAGAAGGCTGGAGCCGTAGCTATTTTGTACACACTTCTGTACCTGAGCCCCATGTTTGTGCTCCAGCCTGGCAGCTTAGCTCACAAACCGCATCAGATGCTCAACACTGCCCTGGCAGCTCACAGCTTTCTTCCTGGGCAAAACCCACCAAACTAAATCCTAACACATCTGGGCTACTTTGTGAAAGACTTCCTGGTATTAGCCAAAGGTTATACACATATACTCTTTTGTTTTGAGGTCAAAAAAGAGAGAACCACAAGATAATCAGTTTGGGCTACTGGAAAGGAAGTGTCTTGTCTGTAGGCAGTGCAGGTCCCAAAGGACTAGGATTGCTGGGAGGACAGATGCAAACTGAGGACAAGTGCTATATGCTCCTACTTGCTCTGTTGAAGTACCAAGACCCCAAGGAGAGCCAGCACATGAGGAAATGCGCAGGGCAGAACTTCTGCAGAGGCACCTGTGCCACTGTAAGTGTGTACACATCAGCTGTCTCATGCACATCCATCAGCTGGGAGGCAAAACTCTGTAAGTAAGTGGGCCCAGTGCCTTCAACCAGCTGCATCTTAAAAATTCCCAGTTGGTAAGAAGATCTGCATTGACTGTGGTTTCCCGCAGGCACTGCAGTCCTCAGGGTTGTAATTCTGTCCACCTAAATAAGGTGAAAAAAGGAAAGTAAACAGATTGAGTGTTATATGGCAGTTCTGTATGGTGGCAGCTTGTTTGGCTTCTTTGACTAATGACTTCCCTCACACAGTCACTCACACCAGGCAAATAAAGCACAAAAACAGAAGATCAAGCCCTGATGAAACAAGTCCTTTTTTCCGCTTCAGTTTAGAAAGTCGGTCGTAGTGGTGGAGGGTGCTTCCAGGCAGCTCGAACTTGCATGAGAGGCAGAGAAGTGCAGACATCCCTGACCTTGTTTGGCAGCATTACAAAAGGTCCTATTTTCAGATGGAGGATCTGATCTCAAAATATCCTCTAGTGTAATGACTACAAACAAGGCTTTCATCTGTCTGTCTCAGCCATGTGTCTATTTGCTTTCTCTGGTTTTTACTGCAGGGAACAGCCTTGTGATGGTTGCAGAAAGCAGAAGGAAGCTGAGCAGCGTCACACCTCTGCACCAGTGTGGTACCAGCATCACTGAACCAAAACCACAAACCAAAGTGCTCTGCTCAGCCACATGGTGCAGCAAGAACCAAACCACTGCCAGCTCTTCTGTGCACCTCCAGCTGTCTGCCTGGTTCATGAGGCTCAGGCATAGCCCTGATGGGAGAGGAGAGTCTGTAACATTGCTCCAACCTGGGAATATGCAGGCTGTGGCCAGCAAAGTTCATGGAGGGAGATGAGGGCAAATTTCCTGATATCACAAAGAGCTCCTTAGAGAGCCAAAGCAGGGTTCACTGCTTTGGCACCTCCTCTACTTGCCTGAGTACCACCCAGCACACCCGTGGATGTGCCAGAGCTGCCAGCACGGTGCATGCAGCACAGTGGAAGGCTGGTGGCACTGCTGGTGGCACTGCTGGTGGCACTGCTGGTGGCACTGCTGGTGGCCAGCACGGTGCTGCCCACAGCCAGGCTCTGCTGGATGCCACCAGTAGGGTGCTGAGGCAAAAACAACCAGTCACACCGGGCTGGGAAAGGCTGAGGCCCCCAGGAGGAGTGGGCAGCTTCCATCACCTACAGAGGTACCTCTGCTGGGCTGTGGTGAGCCACCCTGGAGGTGCACAGCCTCTGCTCCACACCTCAGCACCCCCAAAGCAAGACACCCCACCAGCCATTCAGAGCTGGTGCCTCCAACACAGCCAGGAGAAGGGGCTTGGCAAGGAGCTGGCCAGGCAGACCAGTGAGCAGGTGACCCACAGAACCTCCTGGAAATATTTTGTGTCCTCAGCACTCAACAGGGAAACCTCAACAAACACAAAACATTCCTTCCTTATAAGAACACACTGCAATATTCACTTTCCTTGTGATAAATAGATTATAGGATTTTTTCCCTGTCTTCTTTTCTCCCCCCATTATCATTTAACCAGTTCTTAAATTACAAGTTACTAAGACTCCATTCAAGTGTTGCAGTTTTCATGTTGTGAATCTTGGGTTAAACAATTCTTTCTCAAATAAATACTCCTTTTTCAGTTTCTACTGATGCTTTTGTTGTTCACAGTAATCAAGTTCCCAGCTGGCTAACCTCTCACCTAACACAACGTCTTCATCTTTCATTTGAACAAAATTTATCATCCATAAGCAAAGACAGAAAATGTGTGAATGTCTAAAGCTTATGTAAATTAAGAGGCTCTGCACACTGGTCCTAAAAATAGTAGATAATAACAAGCATTTCTTCAGCATACTATAATTATGGGCCTGCTGTCATGTCTTGCATTGTCTATAAGGTCACCACTGTATTATACAAAATTTACAGTATATTATCAGTTAAAAACACAATAATTAGCAAGCCCACGTCTTCCAGCTTCAGCACCAGTGATGAATGTTCACAAAAAGGAGGAAAATAAGAGAGGCATGTTGTTTACTTTATGTGGACATTACACACTTAAATTTAATCATCAATGTCTGCTATCCAGTGGGTGATATTCTTTTGCTATTATAACACTATTTGCCAAGATCAGACTACACCCTTGGGGTGAATTTGTCCTTAATGAAGGGACAAGGAGCCAAATCTCTCACTATCATATCACTGACATACACTTAGACATATTTCTTTAAACTTTATAATGCTGTATGACTTATTCTAAGATAATGTCTGGATGAACATCTCTGGCATTATTTTGAGCACTATAATAAACCTTTAAACTTAACCTTCCAATTTTTCAACTCACAAATTATGTGTATTGAGAGAATCCCTCCCATAATGTGAGTCTTTTTTTTGCTTTCCTGAAAAATGGAATTTGAAGAAAGATGAGGGAAATTGCACCCAGACCACAAGTGCCACAGCTTCCAGCACAGGCCCTCAAGAGGTTGCTCAGTTTCCACATTGTCCCATCCAGCCACTTTAGATTTCCCTGGTTGTAGTAGCCAACCAGCAGGTGTGGCTGTTCCACCCTCACCAGCGGTCATTCACAAAAGAGATCATCTAAAAAAAATCCTACCAAGAGATCAGAACTGGTGGTCTTTACTCCTTGATGACCAGAAAAAAAAAAAAAAAAACTTTGAAAAAGTTTATAATTTTCTCAGTGGAAAAAAAGAAGAGGACAGAAAGCTCTCTTTTGGAAATGAGCAAATAAAGCATTTCCAGACTCTGTATCTTTTGACTGCTTTTAAGTACCATTAAATACGAAACACTAAAATGTTTCATTTTAACTTTTTCAGCAAACAAACAAGGTCTAGGAAATTCACAATCAGGAACTGACCAAAGCATTATCCAGTGCAATTAAGAATTTTGCTATGGATGGAAGAATTTGCTAATTCCACTCACATCCTTTGCCCTGAACCCCTCTGCAGCCACTGTGGCAGGGATTACAAGTGCTGTGGGGAGCCAGCAGCTGCCAGGAGAGCCAGAGGAGGCCGAGCTCCAGCAGGCACCAACACTATCTTTCATGTCGTGCCAGTGAACCCAAGGCCCAGCTTGTAACAACACTGCCTCTGATTTCTCGGCCTGCCCTAAATTGCCTTTCTCCTGCCATATGTCACCCTCCCCAGGTCGTGCTCTGATGGGCTGAGCTGAACTGGAGCTGGCAGAGCCCAGCACCAGCACAGGATGGGAGAGGATCCCTGCAGAGCCTTTGGGCACCAGCTGACAGGGCACTGACATCCCAAATAACACAAACCACATTTGGACCACGTTAGGAAGAGTGTGGTCACTGAGACCTCGACCTGGCAGGAAGCTGTAGGAAAAAAATAGGTTTGCAACCAAGTGTTTTGTAAGTCATGCCAGCAAGATTTGTGGTGAAGTCAGCACCCACCAGCCCACAGAGCTGGGATGTGATGTGGAACAGCCAGGCAGCATCACATCAGTACTGAAAAAGCATGCACCCTGCACAGGCTGGCACTGAGGCTCAGAGCAATGCTTAAGGACAGAGCAGGTCATACACAGGAACCTCATCCAAAACTGGCCTAAGCCTCACCAATAGCCTTCTCACAGAGAACACCTTGTTAAAGCAAAAAAAATAGACTGGACAGGAAAATGCACATTCCTAAGATTCTTAGAGAATTTCCTCAGTTGCTGATGTCCCATGGGAGAAATTATTTAAAGGACAACTCTGCCTGTGCAGCTCTTGGTGCTTCAGATGGTACAGCCTGCATGCAGAACCCAGTCTGAGCAGACAGAGCACCTCCTGCACCTCTTTCATCCAGTCCTGCCACAAATGCCTGCTCAGGAAGTGCCAGGCTCTACAAGCAAAGGCACAGCACCACCAGTGCCTTCTGGGACCCCACCAACACCAGGGAGAGTCTGCTTTGGTGCAGCCATAGACATAAGGATCTGGAGGCTTACAGAAGTCCTAGCCATGTGGATTTGCACAGCTGATACCACAAGCACTCCCACCACGTGCAACAGGCACCAGCACCATTACTCCAAACCTTATTAGCCTTGCAGTATATGGTACACACTCACCCCAAACACAAGCTCTCCCTGCTCCTTCCCTGTGCCAGGTAGTGCATGATCAGAGAGGTACAAATATTGTGATTCAAAGATATGGGTGCTCCTCCAGGCTCTGTCTATGATCATTCTCCAGCCTTCATGTTTTCATGAGACTATTCCTGCTGAGATGGGAAGGCTTTGCCAGATGTGGTCCCCAACATACTCCCCAGAAGTTTTCTGGCTGCTTGCTGACAAAGGCACTTATTAAATAGCTGCTTCAATCTGAAAGCCAGTGATTGTTAATACAAAGAGGGGAAGTGAATCATCCAAAAGAGTAGTAAAAAACTGAACAAAAGTAGAGTGAGCTTCATTGGCCGTTTTGTAACTGGAATCCAGCCTCAGCCCCTTTAAAATGAAGCAGATTTGTGTCATTCTGCTCTATGAAAGGACATGCAGCATGACCAGAGCAACAGGCATGGGCAGGGACCCCCAAGCACAGAGCTGGTGGGAAGCTGGGAATCCTGTCCACCTCCTCACAGGGGTGAGTCTGCTGTAGCAGTGTGGCTTCACCAGAAAGCCACACACAAGTTTGGGAGGTCAATTTGTTCACTTCGGGTATTTCAGAACAGGAGGTGTGATGTCTTTGACACAAAGCTGCAAGTTCAGCACGGAAATATGAAACCCTCAAACAGGTCTTTTCTTTAGCATTATCTCACAAACACTTCCACCTGCCTAGCTTTACATGAAAATAAAAGCCTGTGCAGTTAAGCAGAAAGCACTGTTTGGTACAGAGTGGATTTTAAGGCCAAACTTTAAGGAGACAATGGCAGACACTCTGAAACCCCTGGCAAGAACCTTACCATATCCTCCAGCCCAGATTCCCTTTTCCTTTGATGGGATCATTCAAGATGGTCTCAGCCCAGGTGAGTACCAGACTCAAAGGCATTACCTGGAGTCAGGACAGGCTGTCCAAGGAGCGTTGCTTCAGAAGCAAGAACCATGCAAGCTCAACACCGGAGGAGAGTCAAATGAGCATGTTGTACCCGTGTCAGCTGCTGGCTGGAGATCCCTCCCTGACACCCTTCCCCAGAGGACTGCATGGATAAACACCCTCTACTTGAACAAGACCAATGACAGCAAAATGGCTTGGTTGTCTCTAAAAAAAATCTAATAATGTGCATCAAGGGAGAGACCCATGGTCTGACAGACTTCTTTTTCCCCCAGAGTGAGACATAAAAACACATTTCAGTAGCAAGGAAGACACAGTTTGAAGTGCATCCCTAGTTAATTATATTCAAGAGTAATAATTAAATAAACTATTAAATTTTAGAACTCCATCCTTAAAGTATTAAGCATTTTGTGACTGTGGTGCAGCTAAACCACACTCTGAAAAATGCTTTGACTTGCTTTATAGGGAGGTAACAGGTCCTAATGAAATAAGATATTCTACACAAAACTTATTCTACACAGTCCTCTATTATTCAACAAAAACCACAACATATCCTTTAGATTTAGCACAGTATTTGCTTGAAAAATCTGACATTTACAGCCAGTGTTTGTGTGTGAACAGGCAGCACTGCTGATCAGCAGGTGCTCAGGAAGGTTCTGTGTACCATGGGAGAGCAGGGAACTCACTGCTGCTTTTAAGAACAGAGGTTCCATTCCTGGCACAAATACAGAGGATAGCTTGAGAACTCCAGTGGCTGACAAGACACTGGATTATGGACTTCTCTGTAGCCCAGAGCCATGGAGAGAAACTGCTTTGATGCAGCTCTGGTAAACAGCAAAAGCCAAGTGGGAAGGTTCTTATGAAAAATGAAGGAGGAAAGAGCAGAGTTTATTACTAAGGATTTTCCCACTCTTATCATTTAGCCAATTAAGGTATTTATTTAACATTTGAAATTAACAAAACATTTTGTTTGAATATAGGAATATTTTAAAACCCCTTTCTCACCTACCAATCCACTGCAGCACAGATGCCAGGCACCGAGTGTGAGGCCATATCCCAGCTCTGAGAGCCAGAGGCTCGGCAGGGAGCCGTGCCAGGAGCTGCGGGGGCTCGGTGCCACCGTCCCCTGCGGCACCTGCGGTGGCACCGGCGGGGCTGGCAGGGCCCGTGGGCTGGACACAGCCCCACTGCTGCCTGAGCTGGCCAGGAGGAGCCCGAGCCCTTCCCTCTGCCACAGCACCCGGGGCTCTGCTCCAACACCAGCCTCCTCCAGCTCCTCTCAACACTCGCTCCTTTCCACGGGCTCAACATCTCTCATCCTATTCCTCCTGCCACATGTTCCTGCTTTCTCTACTACATACACTTGTTCTTACAAAACCAAAGAGAAATGAAGCAAAGGGCACCAAACTGAAAGCAGACAGCAAAGATGTCTGAATTCAAAAAAGAGCAGCCTTTTTCATTTTTACATTTTTGCTTCCCACACCCCTCACACTCCCAGTACAGCACCATTCCCCTGTCACAGCCAGCCTGCTCGAGCCCACACCATACCAAGCACAGAGCCCAGTCAGTCTTGCAGACCACACACTGAAGTCACCCAGGGAGTTTTTGAGAGCAGGCACTGGTGAAACAGAGCCATGACTTCAGTGAGAAACCCCAAATACGTCAGAGTAACCATGCACCTGGCCATTTCTTTCCAATGAGGGGAGTCTGGAAAGGAAGATTGCATGCAGTTGTGCACAGTGAGGTGAGCTGGATCCCATCCTTTACCTAGTACTCGCCTGAGCAGGTCTGTGCACATCCAGCTACTCTGCAATGGTATCTAAGACCAGTAGTAGCTGATCCATGCCTGCAGAAGACAAGGAGTGTCAGACTGGAGGACAGTAAATCTTACCTCTGTCAATCAAGAAGCTGAACAGACTCTGGCACATTCAGAGCTTCCAGGCACTCAAGACACTCAGCTCACCTTCCCACTAGAGAAGCACTCAGCACTGCAGGTGCAGAGTGGTCAGCCCAAACAGGGCACCTGCAGCTGTGTGACCCCTCTGGACATCTCCCTTCCCTGCACAGTGTGTTGAACTGGACCTCCCCAAAACATTGAAGCCTGGGCAATGGACAAGATTGTATGCAAAAGGACAAGAGTATCAGATGACAGTATCAGCAACTAGATTGAAACCTGCTGTTCTGGAACCCCTGAGTTTCTTATGATACAAAAAAATACAAATGTGACTGAAGACTGACTGGTGACCTCAGTAGCACAAGAGGGGTTAAATTGCTGTTAGTAAATTGGGAAAATGGGGTTCCACAGCCTCCACCAAAAGCTTGGAGTCTGTCCTCTCTCTGGGCTCTGGCCCACCTCCATGCTAGCAGGGTGCAGCCAAAGCAGGAGACAGCAGCCCCTTGCCTCCCTGGGGTACAGGAGACACACACCCCAAATCATTTTTCTTGCCTGGATGCTGCAGTTGCTACAATTCTCTTGTAACCACTACTCTGAAACTGTTAACCAGGCTTTGTCCATCCTTGGAAATACAAGTTATTTTGAACAGTGGGGCCCAAGCCCCAGCAGCTCCTGAAAACACAAAGTCACCAAGCTGCTATTAAAAATATCCAGAGGGGCATTTGTGGACTGTGTGACCCAGCAGGGCTTTCGCATCTAGAAAACAGAAATGTTTTCTGTAGTTTAACAAGTTATTGAAAGGTCAATCCAAAAAGTATCTCGTAATAGAAGTATTCAGACATTTCTATTTCATCTCCTCTGTTGAGGGCAGTGTAGCTCAGCTTGTGGAGACTTACCTCAGGCTATAGCTCACCCTACAAGCACTCATTCCTCGCTCACTCTTGTTAGTTATGTACCACACTGTGCAACATCAGCTGAGGTATTTTAGAAATACAAGTTTAAAAAAGCATCTGGTCTTCTTTAGATGCTGGCAGAGAGAGTGCTTCCCACCCCTCCCAGCACTCAAGCAATAGATGAAGAACTCTCCATCAACTGTGCTTTGCAGCTGAAATGAGCAGACCATCCACAGGGGAGGGGAAATCATCTTTGTAGCTTAACACCATGCAGAGACAAGAGGCAATGCCTTCTAAAATGCACTTGCTCCACATGCCCAGCACGGCCCCATCCCCAAACACTAACAAAGCTGGAGGTGGTAACACTCTCAATTCTGTGTGGGCATCTACCAGTCACAGCATCTTTCCACCAGTACTGCACTCTAATTCATGCAAGGAAGGTAACGTTTACCTGCAGAAAAAGAGGCAAAACAGGACTCCCCTAACACAGATCTAGCACTAGCAGCACATAGGAACTCCACAGCAGTGAAGCAACTAGATTTCTTGCTGGCTTCCTGTTCCACTCACATTTATTCTCCCCTGCCCTACAGTCCTGCTAGTTTTGAAGATGCTGCACCTCAATGCAATTGTAGTTGATTACCTAAGCAGGATGAACAGTGCCTGATATCACACCAGAACAGGCTCACGACCCCAAAGAGTTACAAATACACAGACCACCAGTGAAATCCTGATCCTTTCACTAAATAATCCAGATTTCTTCTAAATCTGCTGGGTTTTTTATTCTTTTATCCTTCTTTCTTCCTTGAAATAAGGCACAGTATTCTGCATTTTGAATGCTGTCCACAGCAGAGGATATTGGTGGCCCTTCTAAACACCAGCACACCCTGGATTTTAAAAATATTCCCACATCAAGGGAAGAAGCTGTGGGGAAAATACCACAATCAGCAAAATCCTGGCAGAAGCCAGTAAAAATACAATAAATGGCTCCCAGGGGTGTCAACCCAAGGCCCCAAGACCCCACAGTAGGAGGGGATGCCTCTCCCAGCAAAGGCACAGGAATGAGCAGAGCTCGGAGCCCCAGGACTGCAGCACTGGGCCAACAATTCTCCCACAGAATAAACGGTGCTGTTTCTGACTCCTTTCCAAGTCCGTGTTTGTTGGGAAACATCAAAGCCAGTGGAATAGTAGGTGTCCCAAAATGTCTTAATTCAGAGAATTAGTGTTAACCGAGTCTGATTAGCTCCATTTATCTCTAATTAATTACCTTTACCTAATTAGACACCCTGTTTCCAGTAGACATGGAGTCAAGTAGACTAGATTATTAGTGTAGTCATTGTGCCTTTACAAAATCCTGAAATTAATGAAACGTGCAAAAGAATCCACGGCTTTAATTGCACAGGTGTTGCCTTATGGCAAAGCTTTATCATCTGATTACACCAAGGGATTATTAGTGACTTTTTATATAGAGGATGAGCCTGTGAAATGTACCTTAGCAACAGCTCATTAGTTTAGGGTTGTTACTGTATTATTTATTACATTCAGCCTTCCCCATTATCTAGATTGATTCATGGACCTATATTTTCCTCCCCTCTGTGCAGGAAATAAATAAATAAGTGAAGGCTAGCTATTGCTGTCCAGCTGCAATATGAGGGGAAGGCAGAACGTATTCTCCAGCTACCAATATTCGCCCTTTAATATAAAGCTTTAAAGTTGATTTAAATAAAACTCCTTTTTTTTCCCTCCCTCAGAAAAGTAATCAATTCAAGCTTCTGTCAAACTGAAATGCTTCCTACATGCCATCCAAGCAGTTGGGGCCATCTTAAATCTTTTCAGATAAATAAAAATACATTACTGGATTGAAGAATTGAGTACAATATATTTAATCCAAAATAATTTTTTCTGCTATAACTCATACTTTATGAAATCTATCAGAAATATTTTATTTTGATATTTCTCTTAACTGTTTGGTTGTTGGCTATTTCTTCAGCTTTGGAGGAGTTTGCCAGGTAGAAAAATTGTCTGAATAATAGAATCAAGAGAAATAAAGCAAAGCTGCAGCCTCTGCATTAAGAACTGCTTTCCCCAAAGAGAAACTACTTGCTGTCAAGGTTGAGAAGGCTTGACCTTACCTTTCTGTGTGTTCCCCAGCAACATCCCACTGGACTTGCTAAATATCACCAGTACAACAGCCCTGGCACTGCCCCAAGGAGAGGAGGCTTAACTGACCAACCAGCAATCCAGCAAACAAAAGCAGACAGTAAGCAAAATTATTTTCCAAAATCATCCAGAACACCAGATTCATTGAATACTATGTAAAACCTTATTGTTCACTTATTACTTAATATAAAATAAAAATGGAGAAAAAATTGGAGCAATTATTATGTAGGGTGTGACAACTGATTTGAGCAGCAATAATGACTATTTAATTACAAACATGGCTATAAAATTTCTTATATCTGCATTACAAAAAGCTGAATATTAATCTCAAAACCAAGGCTCTAACAGACAGCAGTTTTGTAGTGTGTTTACATGGCAAACATGCAGATTGTGCCATCCTGCAATAAAAGCACCTGTGATGGCTTCTGGCTGCCTCTGCCAAATAGGGATTATTTGTATGGACATAAACTGTATAAAATAAATGTGATATTCACCTGCTTCATATCATTTTCGTATTGTTGCTCTTCCAAGACCTTTCCTGGAAAAAATTAGCCACTGTGGTTTCTAAAGGGCCAAAACCCCTGCCCTTGCCATGAGATCCTCAAGTGGGACCTCCAAGCACACCACATCCCACAGGAGCAAAGCAGCTATAGGGCCTCTGATCCATCAAAGAGGGACAGTGGCAAAGGGTGAGCCACACCCTCCAAACTGATGCCAAACACAACACCTATGTTCATTTTATCAATCTAAAACTCTTCTTTAGTGCTATGTCCCAACAGAGCCCATCCCTTGATGGCCTTGAAGGGATTCCGTTCCCTTCTGCATCCATGGTAGCCCCAAAAGGACATAAATGATCTCTCAGCCTTGATCCCTGGGGATATCAATCCAGCTGCCATCCTCTGAGCAGGCAGCATTGGACCTGAAAGCAGAGACATCCAGTTCTTCACCTATGGATCAGCACTTACGTGGAGAGCAGGAGGTCCAGGGTTAAAACTCCAGCAGCATGGATAATGAAGGTGGCAAGGGGGGGAAACAAGTTATCCAAGAGCTGGTAGGTAGGAAGGCACAAGCAGGAGAAAACAGGAGACTCAATATCACCAAAAACCTCAGATGAGTTACATTAGACAGTGCCAGAGACAACACTGGAGGAATGCTCCAGCCCCAGATCCTCTACACATTCCCTCAGAGTCATAGATGCTCACTACTTGGATAAGGCACGAGGCTAAAGCCCAGCCTCTGCCAAATATATGTACCCCAGAAATACTCACTGGCTGTGGAAAAAATAAAAATTACTTTTGAGGTGTTTGTATGGACTTTCAAGTAGGATCCCCACTTGCATCTTTATTTTGATTTGTGTTCATACCAAACCTTTCCTCCACACTCCCTGTTGACTGCCCATCGAATGCAGTCAGATCCATGAATGTTGTCTGTGTCTTTAGAGCAGCCACAGAGCCAAGCCCAGGGTGCACCAGTGATACTGGGAAAACATTTTCATTCTGAGCTGCAGAAATATCTCACACTGGTTTCAAGCACATCTTTGCAGAAAACTGTGCTAAGCACCTCCTTAGGAACTAGTCTGAAATATATGAAAGAAATTCCCATGGGACTGATGGTTCACGGTCCTTCTCTCCAATTCCTACTCAAAGAATTCTGTCCTCACTGTCAGTAATGAAAACAATCACACCATAAACAAGAATTAAAGATGTTTATTATTTATTTGAAGAGCACAAACAATGATTCCAGTAGGAGGAAGAAAATTACACGAGAGATGTGCTGGTCACATCACTTATTAGGAGGCTGCCTAACAACCTGTGGGAAGAGTGAGACTGTGCCTTGAGAGGAAAGGGAGCACCAGAAGCACCTCATGAGCACACACACCCATGTCCCTGCAAAAAAACACTTCTAGAAGGTGAAGAAGCAGCTAAGGGCAGACCCCAAAATAACCTTTGCCTCTGTGATAATTGGCAAGTCTTGAGTGCTTCCCAAAGGCAGGTATCCCATCTCACCCACCAGCTGGGAAAGTGGAGCAGGGAGGGAAGGCCACTTACTGAAACCACCAGAACCTACCTGTAAGAGCCAGCTCTTCATCCTCCAGCTTGCATCCTCTTCCAAAAGACACCCGCCTGTCTTTCCCAAGAGGTGCCATGTCAAGAGGGACTTGCTCTGCTGCTTTTCCCTTTGTCCCACAGAGGCAGCCATGGGTTGGCTGCCGGTCTGTTTGATGAGCAGGCCCTGGCACACTCCTCCTGCTGCTGGCACCAGTCCTTGAAGGGCTGGCTGGCACCAGCTGTTGCAGCGAGCTCAGGCTGTCTCCCATTATCCGAGTGCCAGCTATTTGGAGGAGCCAGACACTAGGCTGGCAGGTCTAATGGCAGCATGCATCTAAAGGCAGATAACGCTGCCCCCTGCTCAGGGGATGGATGTAAGGCCTAGGTGGCCAATAAAGGTCTTGGAAAATGAAAACTGACATACAGCCACCACCTAAGTAAGGACTGCTAAGTCAACAACAACAGATGGAGAAAAAAGTTACAAAACCCCCTCAACGTGCTGGCTGGGGGATCACTGTCATGGTCCCAGGCTGGGCCAGAGCTTGAATTGCCCATCATTTCTTTGCCGCTAGCTTCAAATTAAAACATCTCTCCTGGACTCCACCCTGGTGAACCAACAGCACAGATGCGTCTATAATGTCCACTCCCAGCAAAGCTGCCTCTCCTCCAAGACTGGGAGGTGTAATGGCCCACAGCACCTCCAGAAGATCTGCAGCAGCTCTGGAGCCACCTCCACCGTCTCACCCAGTCCAGCGCCTTTCCAGCCTTCGTTCTCCCAGGAGTATTCTTCATTTAACAGTACCTTCTCCCTTCTTTAATCACCCCACACCTGGGCGCCAGCCACTCGCCACAACGAGTAGGAAGATCGGCGGCACCCCCACCTTCTCTGCAAACACAGACTGTGACTTTTGGGGCGGCTCCTCTCTCCTCCCGCACCCCTATTTTTGGAGTAGGCCAAAAACTGAGCCGCAGGAGCGGGACGAGCCCTGGATGCCGGTGCTGGGTGGCGGCGCAGGCCCGGAGCCGGAGGCGGGCCAGCCCCGGGGGATGCTGCGGCGGCCTCGGCGGCTCCGTGGGGCGGTGACTAATTGCCCCCGTAAATCACCGCCCCGCGCCGCGCTCCGCCGTTTATTTTTCTGACAGTAATTTAGTGCTTGCTCTTTTCCACACTTGTCACCGCGTGTTTTTCCTCACATTAGAAGCCTGTAGAAAAAGGACAGTAATTAGCGGTGCAATACATCCTGGCGGAGGCTCTTTCATCAC